>NW_028156007.1:0-3000 GCF_963993115.1 Abramis brama | reverse complement strand
TTTAAGACATTAAATTTGTAAGCAAAATAACACAAGTAATATTTCTCTTTAGAATACAAACAAGACTTTATTGATTATTCTAACACATAAAACTAATATCTAACACAAACACACACATACACATTCATACGCGTTGCAGAAAGAAAAGAGTAAGGAAAGATTAAGTTTTAAGAGTGAGTTTAAGAGTGAGATGATGTAATCCCAAGTTTCTATGCACTTATAAAACACAACCTGAATGAACCATCAATCATTAGTTTAACCTATCATTTCCTAGGTTATTAAATCTGTATCAAATACACCAGTTCAGCTTAAGAGTCTGGAGGCAGTACTTGCTTGTCTTTGCTTTTGGGGATTCCCTTTTGTTGCGTGAAAGGGGTTTTCCCGGTCGTTCTTGGCTGGTCTCCTCGTGCCTGATGTCTGGGTCACGTGGTCAGTCACGTGGCGTGCTGGCGGAATGAAAGTCTTTGTTTGAAACTGGCTTTGCAGAAGAAACGTGGCTCGAAATCTTGTCGCAAAACTTAACTTAGAACCGACACTCACAACGGAAAAGAAAGGAAACTAAGAAAAGAAAGGAAATTGAGAGGAGTAGATGGTGGCTTGAATGAAGCTGTTTAACCCATGTTCTTCAGATCTTGATTTGGGTTATTTCGTCTGCGCGTTTACATGGTTCCTAGTCTGAGAGAGCGAGAGCCGAGAGAGAGCTTTGTTTCTGTCTAAGATTTTTAAACTCAAAGTTTGTCCTACCTCCTGAAGAGATTGGACCAATTAGAAACTGTCTTTATTTAGGAGGTGGCGTTCTCTTCACTTCTTATCATAAGTCAAGCTTATCTGTGCTCTCCTTACTAGCAGAGAGAACAGAGGCTACAGTAAGACATTATTACTATTATAAGAATACGAACATTTTACACAGATTTCAATCAAGTCATCTTTTGAATCATGAGCATACGATCATATTGATATGAAACACAACACACTTTCATTCAAACATCTAGGCTAACAGTTATAACAATTACATGAATTGTATGGCATCTAAGCATATCAGATGCACCCATCTATTGTAGGAACAATATAGAATCATGTCGTTGCATGATGCTTGATCTATAAGTCCATTGAAAATTGTTCTTGAATGATTTTATGTATGTTATAGGTAAAATCTCAGTTCTGTGGTTTGAAACGATTTTACACCCTGAGGCAGAGGCGTAGCAAGCTTTTCAAAAGTGCGGGGGATGGATGTGGTTTGTTTATTAACAATAAAAATTATGAATACAATGACAGAAGGGTACAAAAGGTATAGCATAAGATTTAAAAAGCTTCCCATTTAAATTAGTGATACTAGAAAAGACAGTAGTAGTATCCGTGAGTTCCGAAAACACACTCGGAACACAGGGAAAATAAGTGAAAATATGCAACAGTAGACTTGCTAAAGAATCAGAATCAATTTCAGAATTTAATTTCAACATTTTTCAACTTTCAGCTTTCAACTTCACTTACAGGATTTCTCTTGAAAAAGGTGTCAATCTTCTCCTGCCTCTTTCTTTTCTGCATATTAATGATACTGCGTGACAAAAAGACAGTGGTAAGCTTGATAGTGACATGGGTCTGACAGGACTGTGACTGAGACTTTAAAAAAACAAAAAGTATCCACGAAAGTATTCAGATAATCAACAAACAATGCTCAAAATATCAAAATCAATTGCACTGGCAATAAACCCATAAATACACTGCTTAATAGGGCTGGGCATTGACACAAATTTCACAATTCGATTCGATTTCGATTCACAAGCTTGCAATTAAAAATGAACTGATTTGTATACTAACACATTACACTTATATTTATTTGTATAATAATAAAGTTATATGAAATATAAACATTTAAATGGTGGCTATAAAAACTTGCCAGAATTATTCAAACATGCATTAAATATTGAAGAACATTCAAAATTATAATATGTAATATGGTGCATTTATTTAGCAAAATGCTCCTCTCTAGAGTTAATTCTTCTAGCTGACTAACGAGTTTATGATGATGATGATTTCTTTATTGTCATCGTACAAACATACAATGAAATGTGTATAGCCTACATGGTCACTGGATATGTTTTTTTTTTCTTAGGTAAATGTGATGTTACATGAAATTGTTTACAAGCTGTGTTACTGACGTCTTTCGATAAGTTGTTCTCTATTTTTTAACACACTTTCAGATGCTCATTCATGTTTATTTCGCGCTGTAACTGGTGTTATTAAGGCGGAAGAGAAGATAATGTGCGCTCAGCGCTGCTGCTTTTCTTGAGTTCAGAGCTGCGCCAGAGCGATCTCACGACACAGCGCCAAAACTATGTTTTTGAATTTCGTGAGAAAATGGACGTAATTTGAAATCTGAGACTTTGTTTCATAGCAATCGTAACAAAGCACAAATATTACTGCGATTTATTGGATGGGGTGTACGCTACAATGTTCCATTCACTCATCAACTGAAAACAGGATGACTAATCGATTCTTGGTATTTAAGAATCGATATCGGTTTGTAAAATGAGAATCGATTAAAATCGAGAAATATCTATTTTTTTACCCAGCCCTACTGCTTAACAATGGCAATTTGTCCCTCTTCCTCGTCAATTCCCTGCCTTCTTCATCACAGTTACTTTATACATTGCATGCCACATACATGAATTTAGCTAGCTGCTGAACAATATCCAAATTATCATTCGTCTAAAAAACGAAATATAATACAGAAAACACTCGACATGACACCCAACAAAACATAAAAAGAACATCTTCCCAAACACATATCAAGCTTATTTAAAAACCTCCAAAGCATAAACACTCATTCAAAGTACCTGGGAAAGGGAGATGTAAATGGTAAATAACGATAAACATTCAAGTTCCCGCCTCCTCAGCACCGATACATCTAACACACCAAGAGAGGCGGGACTTAAGGCAGAACAGCCAATCATCAGCCGGTCACACTCAAAGCCGGTGTCATGTTTGAGAGGGAGGGGG
>NW_028156008.1:0-47500 GCF_963993115.1 Abramis brama | reverse complement strand
GGTTGTCGAGCCACAGGCCATACAGGCCTTTGTACCCCCTCAAGTCCAAGAGGCGGTGAGTGTGCGAGAGGTGGAGCCTCGACCCACACAGGTACCAGAGCTCCCTCTCATCCAATTGACAGAGACTCTCCCTCTGGATCAAAGACCTAGTAAAAAAAACCCGCAAAGAGAAACATTGCAAAGACTTTGTACCCCCCCTGGGGGAGACCACACAGGTCCCTGCCCCTGCTGAGGTGGTTCGGGGTTTAAGTTTAACCGACCCCCAGCGGGCGGAGGAACCTGTGGTGGCCCTTTTAGCGCCCGCCAGCGAAGATGATTCTTACCCCTGTCCTTTCCAAAAAGTGGGTTCAACTCACTCCAGTGACCTACTTTTTTCAGGTCACTCTGACCAGCAACTCGGCCCATCGGCATTACTTTCGGGCTTCTTAGAGGAAGCTGCTCAACAAATCAGGGAATCGGACAACCCGGAAACAGACTCAGAAAATTCGTCACCTGAACTCCCTAGACTAGCGCCCATATTTAGGCCCACAGCACCAAAAACACTGGGTGCTGCAAGCAGAGCTCCTAGGCTGCCTTCTTCTCCATTAGGATTACCTAATCGACACATTAACACAAGACGTAAATTAACTGATTGGAGTCTGAAAATTAATAAAAAATTTGTTATAATCGGAGACTCAAACCTATCGAGATTCCCGGCGTCCAATTGCCCCGACTTGCAAATTGAGAGCTACCCAGGGGCCAAAATCCACCATGCAGGCACCTTAATTGAGAAAGCTGTCCTTGAAACCATGCCAGACAAGATGATTGTGGCATTTGGATTGAACAATAGACAGCAGAGGTACCGCATGTCAGCCACAACCGAGTTGCAAAAGGCCTACACCATCATCAAAAAGAGAATGCCCGGAACAGAGATCCTCTTCCCGCTGGTTAATTTTTCAAGAACCCTCCCCCAGGGCGAACAGAGTATTTTAGAGCATCTTAACACACACATCAAAAATCACTTGAGCTTCATACCTTTACTTCCCTCAGCACTCTTTCATGTTGAGAACGATGGGGTTCACTGGAGACCAGCGACAGCGAAGGCGGTTCTTGACCTCTGGATGACATCTTTAAACTGTCATCCAGCACAAGCCCAATAAGGGGCTCAAATAAACTCATCATCAACCTTTCGCGGTCGCTGGTTCTCAGCAGAGAACAAAACTCAGCACTGTTGAAGGGACTTTCATTCATTCCCACCCCACTAGGTTTCAAGACACAAAGAATTGAGTTATTAAAAGACCTACAAGAATACCATCGTAGAATCAAATTAGAAACATTTTTTGAAGGGAAGAAAAGCTCAAAAAAGAAACTTCATTTTACTCATCCCTCAGACTGGACACCTGCTCTGTCCAGTCTACCCAAATAAATTGCTAAGCTGATTACAGCCGACTCATTCGCTTACAAACACATTAATTAGGGTTTAAAAGAAAAGACTAATATGTCGGAAGGAGAAAGAAAAGCATTATTAAGCTTACAAAAAAACAGGGATATTGTCTTGAAACCAGCAGATAAGGGAAGCTCTACGGTGATTATGGACAGAGAACAGTACATTTTTGAGGCCAACAGACAATTAGTTGTGAGCGAACATTATCGGACTTTAGAAGAACCGATATTTACAGAGACCATTGGTGAGACCCCGGGCTGATGTAACCCTCTAGGAAGTGGCTGCGTATTTGAGAAGGTTATGAGATGGTAATGGGTTATTTAGATACAATACGTGGGATGAGACTCAAAATGAGATTAAAAATTAAAATAAAATTCAAAATGAGATGCAGGACGAGTGTGGGTGCGCACTTGGGACCGGGATCCGACTTGGACAGACCTAAAGTGGTCAGTTGACGTAGGGCCCGTGCATAACCAGACTCAGACCTTAGGTCTGGGGCTTGGATCTTCATTTCCCCTAACTCTAACTCTATAACTAATACTCAAATTTCCCGCAGAAATCCACCAGTACCTCTGGAATTAAAAACATTATTATAAGCTTACCCTTTTAAATCGAGGCAAGCAGAACACTGGCTGGTTATGCACTTAAACAAAAATGACGCAAAGACATATACATATATGTCTTTGCGTCATTCCGTCACATCTGTCCACATAAAGAAGATTCTCGGCTAATAGGCTATGGAGTGTGAGAATGTTAGAGATTTATACACTTTTCTCACAGCAGTTGATATAATTAAACTTATCAATTTGATGGCGGATCCAGAAAGGTTCAAACAACAATCACCAGCTGTAATTGCTGACATTCAAAAAGCCGACATTCACCCGCTGAAAAACGCAAAAAACTTCGGAGTGGCTACAGAAAAATAGAGACTACAAAGAGTAAAGAAAAAAATAGACTGCAAGCGGCCTGTCTGCAAAAAACTATAAATGTTACCTGGAACGGCATTACCACTATCAAGTCACACAGTGAATCGAACATTCACCAGCAGCGGATTCGCGTGAGGGGGGAGCATCTCCCTATTTCGTTGTTTTGCGATGCTAGCAGCACTACACAGATCGCGGCAAATCATGCCAACTTAAGGTCAGCTGTTGTCGCACCACCTCAGCAGCAAACCAGTCCCACCAGCACCACCAGGGCAGCGATAGCCAGACAACAGACCTTACCATCACAAACATCAGCCCACAGGGCTGAGGTTCTCTGGTGCCTGAACATCGCAGCCAACCATCATACAGTTTTTGGGATAGTAACGTTAATTCACTGCTTAAGTCTGGGTGTGTGAGAATGTGTGTTTATGGGTAAGTGTGTGTGATGTGACATACTTTATTATTAATCTTTATTGATGTTTATGATGGGTTCCAGACTGCGACCATTTTTTGAGAATGCGCGAGTCAAAATTTTATGTGGTCACATGTGTGCAAGTGCATGGTCATGTAGCCTACTACTCAGTTGAATTCACGCATAAATTTTCCTCCATTGAACTTGTTTTAGTGCCCGCCAAAGTGAATTTTTGTCCCGCCAAAGTCTTATTTGATCGGTGAGTAATGTAGATGAACTGTGCGCTTGTGACAGGGCGCATGTTTAACTGAAAGAACGAGCAGAGAGAGAAAGAGAGCCGGTCGCGCACAATCTCTTCGGAGCCAGGCGAAAGTGTAAACAAGACTTCACCATCTCCAAACTAAGCGCTGTCTTGCTCTCTCTCCCTCGCACATATTAATCAAAATAAATCGAAACGGTGGTATGGGCTGAAATATGTGCCACCAGAAACTGAATTTGAATCAATTATATTTGAATTTGAATTGCTAAACTTGAATAATTGCATTGAAAAACTGAATTTGAATCACATAATTTGAAATTGTATTGTTTAATTTGAATAATTGCATTGAAAAACTGAATTTGAATTGTATAATTTGAAATTGAATTTATTTGTTTGGAACTGAAGTCCAATAAAATTTGATCCTCACTGAAAATTCAACTCTCTATATATCCTCACATTCCGTTCTCACAATTCAGATTCAGATCACCAAATTCAATTTCAAGTTACTGTGACAGACATCCGGGTAGTTGGAGGATGAAGGAAGAGCAATCGAGCGCAGATCGATATCGATAGTTATCCCTTATATATATATCTGCCTGAATCAGCCTGAAGGGGTTGTTATTCGCTATAACAACCGCCTCGCTATACATTATCCCGCTTATTACATGGCTACCTACAAAATAAATAAATAATTTGACACAAATTATTCATTTAAAAAGTTTATTGATTTAAAAAGATTGTATTGCTTCCGCTAAAGAAAATAGTCCGTTCTGCATCCATAGCAACGCTCTGTTTTTCATGGCAACGGTGTGATATACTTCGCAGCGGTCTGTTATCAAGAAATAACAGACCGCATTCTACATTGGAATTCAACCAAGCCATGTAATAAGTATATCACACCGTTGCCATGAAAAACAGAGCGTTGCTATGGATGCGGAACAGACTATTTTCTTCAGCAAAAGAAAACTTCCTCCAGCAGCGTTTTGGCTCCCAGGAAGCGGGCAGTAAGTCTCTAGATCCTGCAGCCGCAGACGAACTCTGCTGCCCCGCTGTAGTTTCTCTCCGTCCGCCGGCCACCGGCAAAGCCAGTGGAACTTCCCGCCGAAATATACGTACTCCCGATCACCACTATGTCTTTGGCCGGTCCCATCTGGATCAGCGGGGACCGGTGCAGCAGCGAGGTGAAGCTGTGTTCCTGCCCGGGAGAAGAGACGCTGCCGCGGGCCACGGAGAGAGAGAGGCCACAGGTTTCATTCTCACCTGTGAAATGTTATCCCTTGCTGTTATTTTTTATTTTTATTTTTTTCCATTTCTTTCGTTCTAACATCCATAAGCAGCACAACAGTCTGGCATATTAGTGCTGAGTGATGATCCTGCGACACTGAACTCTATCTATCGATATCGATCTGCGCTCGATTGCTCTTCCTTCATCCTCCAACTACCCGGATGTCTGTCACAGTAACTTGAAATTGAATTTGGTGATCTGAATCTGAATTGTGAGAACTGAATGTGAGGATATATAGAGAGTTGAATTTTCAGTGAGGACCAAATTGTATTGGACTTCAGTTCCAAACAAATAAATTCAATTTCAAATTATACAATTCAGATTCAGTTTTTCAATGCAATTATTCAAAATAAACAATACAATTTCAAATTATGTGATTCAAATTCAGTTTTCCAATGCAATTATTCAAGTTTAGCAATTCAAATTCAAATATAAATGATTCAAATTCAGTTTCTGGTGGCACATATTTCAGCCCATACGGTGGTAAAAGGTCGGAAGACCAAAGTTTCATGTGGAGCATTCGGAGATCTTTTTTTCCCTGAATTAACGCTGGGTGTGAATTGTGCTAAATAAGTTGCCTTATCTTCTCTGAAAAGCGTTCCGCACATTCAGCTGACATAAAACAACAATTTAATTAAACGGAAAAAAAAACTATCCAGATAAAATGTTTTCTGTGTTGACAAAAATCTTGGATGTCCATGTCCTAACTGCTGGGATAATCACACAACGCGCATGACACGTCCAATTCGCGAACTAATGACTCCTTTGAAACGATTCATTTTAACCCTCAGGGGACCACAAACGCGCCCGCGCGTTTTGCTGGGTTTTTTTTTTAGCAATGAAAATAAACACCAAATGCTCTGTTAATTTTGATCTTTCATTTTCGTGTAATACATCAATCGATCCTGTTCAGTTTCTATTTTTTTTCTGTATACTCACAATAAAAATAAAGTGTTTTGCTTTTTGACAAATAAAGAAAAATTAACATGATGCGATTTCTGCCTTCTCTCTGTCCGTGAACTCCCATTTGAAACGCGTTCGAAAATGATCTATAACTCCACGAAAATTCAGTCAAACAGGCAAACAGACCCACGGGCATAAAGCTTGAGATCGCATCTGTTAAATGAAGTAACTTATATAAAAAATAAATATTCTCAGCTTCTGTAATCTGTATAAAAAGAGAGCGACTCCAGTCAAGCTCATTACGAGCTCATTCACAGTAATGTGACCACTCCCCGGAGAGCGCGTGCTATTCAAACGCAAATTCTGAGAACTATTGAAGATCTGTGAAACGCCCATCAGCTGTAAACACAGCGCGTCGCGATCGAGTGAGGCATAATATAGCCTACCTTATGGAGAAAAGATTCCTTAGAACAGTGCTGATATGAGGAGCAATATCTCCTGATTTGAGGAGCAGATCCCGCTGAGGAGTGAGGTAGGCTGTTTTCTTTTCTCACGTGTGGAATAACGTTATGGAATAACGTTATGGAATAACGTTAGTGTAGGCCTATGCAAACCGCAAAAAGATGAATCGCATTTCTATAATATGACTCGCCTTTCTGTGAGATGAATGAAGGGTACATATTTGTAAAGACTGTTTCGCCTAAATATGAATCGCGCGTCTGTGTGTGAAATAATAAACTGCTTTGCTATAGCCTACTGAGATGAGTAAAAATCCACTGGAATATGTTGAAAAAAATGTATTCGTATAAGCAACGTATTAAACTGCAAAAAAAAATACTATTTTTGTCAAAAATAAATTCATAGACTAAGATGTTAGATGTTCCAATGTTGGCTATATTCAAACTAATGAATACATATGATAAAATGTAGGCCTATAATCTTTTTTCTTTTTTCTTTTTTACAAAGAAAGAGTACACTTGAAATATTGTTGAAATTGTAATTATTGTTGTAATTGTAACATTTTTAATAAAATAGCAAAACATATTTACAAGAGAAATGTAAGCGAAATCTTAAATGGTCAATATAAGTCTTCTAAATACATCTTTTGTCCTTGCATTGTGGCTCAGTCAGTGTCACACCTGAGTCATTATGCAGAGTGGGTGGGGAGATTATGCAGAGATTATGCAATCTAAGGTGTAAACTACTCCTCCCCCTTGCATATTGGCTTTCCAAGCAAAACCTGTTTTACACCATTTAAATCAATGTATTTTTTTTTGTGAACGATAAAGCAAAACTATTTTCACATAATTTTGAAGCTAGAACACAAAGGGACAACATCCATTAGTCAAAAGTCTTGTGGACACATATTTAATGTGTTTTGTGGTCTTAATTCAGCAACTTTCATTTTAATTTTTTCCAATAACCACGCATAAACATTATTCTCTTAAAAATACAAACATCTACATACACGTTGCTCACATATTATGGTAGCCCTGTTTGTGCTATATAGAGTGAATTTACACCTTTGCCATTAACATGTTTATAAATAACTGAAAAAAGCACAAATGTCAAGGCATGTCAGAACATCTCATCTACATTGGCTACCTATAAAGTTCCGTATTAATTATAAGGTATTGCTATTGACTTATAAAGCCCTAAACGGCTTAGCTCCAGTCTATTTAACGGATCTTCTATCACCCTATAATCCATCGCGCTCTTTAAGATCAATAAATTCAAGGCTTTTGGTCATACCTAGGATATCCAGATCAACCAAAGGAGGGAGAGCATTTTCGCATTTGGCTCCAAAACTCTGGAATAGTCTTCCTAATACTGTTCGTTGCTCGGTTTAAAACTAGATTAAAGACGCATCTTTTCAGCCAGGCATTCATATAATATTGTTAATCTCACAGTTTCAAACTACAATCCGGCCTCTAGTTCATAAATGCCAGAGGAGAACTGGCCCCTGACTGATCCTGGGTTCTCCCAAGGTTTTTTTTTCTCCATTAGGTCACCTGATGGAGTTTTAGGACACCATTAGGCCGCTTGATGGAGTTTTTTCGGTTCCTTGCCACTGTTGCCTTTGGCTTGCTCAGTTGGGGATATTTTGGGGATATTTAATTTTATTCTATCAATCAATAAATTCCACTAGAAACAAACTTTGTTGTATTATTTTATTTTAATACTGTGAAGCTGCTTTGATACAATCTGTATTGTGAAAAGCGCTATACAAATATACTTGATTTGATTTGATTTAAAACATTTTGCTAACATGAGGTCTTGTGTCACTGTCAGTCTTTTTACATCAGTGCAAAACTAGGGTATGCAGATTAAGACCATTATTCATCATCAGCATGCATTGATTAATCACATGGCATGTAGCAAAAAAAAGAAAAAAAGAAAAAAGTGCGACCAAATCATATGCTGGTGCGACCAACTGAGAAAGTTGGTAGCACCAGTGCAACCAGTGGAAAAGTTAGTCTGGAGCCCTGCACTGTTAAGTGTCATTTGTTTTTAATAAGTGCCAAGGTTATTATTCACCTTATTATTCACCTTATTAGGGCTAAGGGCTTTGGGTAGGATATGAGTTAAGGGTTATAACTATAACTATAAATAAAAATAAACTTTAACTATAAATATAACTCAAGGGCTAGGGTTAAGATAAGGACAACTGAAACTCAACTCAACACTACAAAAACATAATTGACAATGACAATACTTAATGATCACAATTAAACATTAGTGTACCTAATATGATGGGTGTGACAGTGTCACACTTATACCTTATAGTAAGTAGTAAGTGGTGCTTTGCATACCCCCCCCCACCCCCACCCCCACCCACCCCACACACACACACACACCAAAAAAGGGCTGCTGCTTGATGTCGCATTGGTAATAAAAAATATTGTGGAGGTGGTAAAAAAGGTAGTAAAAGGTAGTAAATTCATCTTTATGATTCCTGGATATACCCTGGGTCAGTGGGTTTGACGTGACAAAACGAGCCAAAAGTCAGATTTAATCTATGACATGTTGTGCAACTACTGTACAACAACAGTTTGTCCCAGTTACATATGACATTGACCCTACACTTTTAATAGCTTACTCTGCGTGTGTCGAGTCACTTTATAGAGCTTTTTACAATACAGATGGTTTCAAAACAGCTGTATAGAGATAACAGTAAAATAATGCAACAAAGTTTGTTTCCAGAGGAAAAAAGCATCACAGTCCAGCTTAAGTTCGTTCATTTTTGTTGTAAAAAAGTTATTAATTTAGTTCATTTATATATATAGCCACTCTCAGGAAAACGTCTCGGGTTACGACTGTAACCCATGTTCCCTGAGAAGGGAACAAGACACTGCGTCGTTGAAAACGACTCTTTGGGGACTCTCCCTTAGCGTGCGCCTCTGAAGTATGAATGAAACTAATCCAATCCTAATTGGTGTTGCATCATGACGAAACATGTAACGGCATAACCGGATGCATAAAAGTGACGACGGCACACACACACACACATTAGCCTCGCGATGAAGCAAGCCGCTCCGAGGCATCAAGGGGTGTGGCAAGATGACGCAGTGTCTCGTTCCCTTCTCAGGGAAGATGGGTTACAGTCGTAACCCGAGACGTTCTCTATCGAGGGAACTCAACACTGCGTCGTTGAGAACAACTCTTTGAGGAACGAATGCCCACTAGGCCACACACCGAAAAAGGCCTGCCCTAGAGTGAATCTGATCTCAGACACTCAGCTTGGACGAGAGCACTTGTGCGCCAAGCGTACTAGGGTGGTTCAGACTATAAAACCTAATAAAAGTGTGCAGGGTAGTCCAACCGGCTGCCTCACAGATCTCCTGGAGGGGCACTCCCGAGAGGAGGGCCCTAGAGGACGCCATGCCTCTAGTAGAATGAGCCCTTACGGCCAAAGGTGAAGGCAATTTGCACATCTTGTAGGCCGAGGCAATAGCCTGAACAATCCAATTACTAATGGTTTGTTTGGATGCCGGGAGCCCCTTCTTAGGTGACCCAAAACACAATAATAGTTGGTCTGACCTCCTCCAAGAAGAGGACCTATTAAGGTAAATACTCAAAGCTCTGACTGGGCAGAGCAAATGGAGCCTCTCTTCTTCTGCTGGCACATGAGGTGGAGGATGAAATGCCTGTAGGACAGTGGATCTTGCCATGTTAGAAGGCAATTTAGGCACATAGCCAGGTCTCAGGAGCAGGATGGCCTTAACTCCGCCGGGGGCAAACTCCAAGCAGGCTGGCTTTACTGCCAGGGCTTGAAGATCTCCCACCCTCTTAATAGAAGTAATAGCTAAGAGAAAAGCCATCTTGAATGTGAGGTCCTTAGGCGAAGCCGACTGAAGGGGTTCGAAGGGAGCCAGGGATAGCCCTTCGAGAACCACCGCCAGATCCCACGCAGGAACTCTGATCCTGGTTGTTGGTCTCATCCTCCATGTACCACGGAGAAAACGTATGACCAGCTGGTTGCTCCCCAGCGGCCCATCACTTAGTGGTGCATGGAAAGCCGCAATGGCAGGCAGGTACACCTTAAGTGTGGAAGGGGTGAGACCAGCAGAGAAACGATCTTGATGGCATGCCGTCAGCCGTTCCACCTGTTTTATGTGTTTCTGCTGTTTCTAACACTTGTACATACTGTCAACACTCTGTTGTTGTATGAAACGCTGCTAGATCTGAGAATAACGGCTGGAAATCTGCGCAAATTGGATTATTACGGGGGGTGGACTGAGCCTCCCTTCCTTTCGGATATTCCATCATACCTCCGCCGCACTCCTGCTCTACCGTCTCGACGAAAAAGATACCAACACCGGGGGAAGCGTAGCGGTTGTCTCGTGAGGCTGAGGGCGGTGTTTGTACGTCCCGATCGGGGTGGATATGGAGCTGGTCCTCGCCTGTGTGTCGCTCAACGTTCTCTGGACCCTGTTGCCTCCTGTCTGGTTACGGTGGCGGGTTCCGATGTGGCCTTCCAGCCCCTGCTCTCCCTGTCTCCGCTGGCGCGGAATGAATCTGGAGTATCTACGGCCTCTGTGTCGTGCTTCCTCGTCAGCTTTTCGCCCTGACCCGCCGGCTCTGGCTAGGTTTGGCCTGGTTAACGCCAGGTCACTTGGAAATAAAACATTTATCCTTAAGGATTTCTTTATATCACGGGAACTGGATTTCCTCTTTATCTCCGAGACTTGGCGGAGTGCTGGTGAGTTCAGTGTCTTTACGGAACTTTTACCTGACGAGTGTTGCTATTTTAATTCTCCCCGGAAATCTGGCCGAGGAGGAGGAATTGCGACTGTTTTTAAAGGGATAGTTCACCCAAAAATGAAAATTCTGTCAGTAATTACTCACCCTCATGTTGTTCCAACCGCGTAAGACCTTCGTTCATCTTCAGAACACAAATTAAGATATTTTTGATGAAATCTGAGCCTTGTCTCACTCCTCCATAGGCTGCTAGGTGGCCCAAACTTGCTGGCCCAGAAAAGTTATTAAATAGATCGTTAATATAGTCCAAGTGACTACAGTGGCTCAATCTTAAGTATATCAAGCGACGAGAATACTTTTTGTGCGCAAAAACAAACAAAAATAACGACTTTATTCCACTATTCATTTCCTTCTCTCTGGACCTCTAGTTGGTTCACGTAGTGTTTTTGCACAGCGCGTCTGTGTTACACGTCACCACGTAGGCTCACTATTGGCCGACGCTGGTCATGTGTGTAATGCGTGATTACGTATAACACAGACGCGCAGCGCAAAAACACTACGAGGCCCAGAGAGAAGGAAATAATACACATTTAACAGAATCGATTGATGTATGAAACTCCAATAGAAAATCAAAGTCAACCGAGTATTTTTGAGTTTCTTTTACACTGCTAAAAAAAAGCGAGCTGGTATCGCCGGCGATACCGCCGACCTCTGGGGGTTAATAGCAGTCTGTCCTCGGGAGTGGTTCCTGTTAATTTTAAACATGCCGTTGTGCAGCCCTTGTTGAAAAAACCTGGGCTGGATCATACTGTTTTGGCTAATTTTAGGCCTATTTCCAAATTGTCTTTCCTTTCTAAAATTTTGGAAAAGATTGTCTATTCCCAGCTCATGGACTTTATAAATGAACATAATATTATTGAGATTTTCCAATCCGGTTTTAAAACATTACATAGCACCGAATCAGCACTTTTAAGAGTCTTTAATGACATCTTTTTAGCTACTGACTCGGGTCACTGTGTTGTCCTTGTACTTTTAGATTTGACTGCTGCTTTTGATGCAGTAGATCATGAAATACTGATTACTCGTTTGGAACAGTGGGTGGGCATCAGTGGCACAGCGTTAGAATGGTTTAGGTCCTACTTGTCCCAGCGAACTTTCTGTGTTGGCCTTGCTGACTCTGTTTCCTCGACTGCTCCCCTGTTACATGGGGTGCCACAGGGCTCTGTGCTTGGCCCTCTCTTATTTTCCCTCTATCTACTCCCACTTGGTTCAATTCTCAGGAAGCATGGTATTTATTTTCATTGCTATGCAGATGACAGTCAGATCTATGTCCCTCTTAGAAAGTCAGACTCCTACTGTGTTAAGCCATTGCTAGCGTGTTTACATGACATTAAGGCCTGGATGTCTCTTAATTTTTTTAATTTTAATGAAAAAAAGACAGAAGTCATGGTCTTTAGTGTTAGTGGCACTTCTGTGACCCCGTTGGTTGATCTGGGTTCCTCAGCACAGTATCACAAGCAAATTATTACTAATCTAGGGGTAAAGGTGGACACTGACCTTAAGTTTGACAACCAGATTAAAGCCGTAGTGAAGTCCAACTTTTTCCAGTTAAGGCAGCTGGCAAAAATTAAACCAGTCCTTCAGAGACAACACTTTGAGACAGTAATACATGCCTTTGTGACTACTCGGCTGGACTACTGCAATGCACTTTATTTGGGGGTTAATGGGTCCTCCATTGCCCGTCTGCAACTGGTTCAAAATGCTGCTGCTCGTCTTTTAACTGGCACAAGAAAGTATGAGCACATTTCACCTATTTTAGCTTCACTCCACTGGCTGCCTGTTCATTTTAGGATTCAATTTAAACTACTCTTTGCTTTTAAAGCCTTGAATAGCCTTGGCCCACCGTATCTCGCCGAGTTGCTGCACCCCTACATTCCCAGCCGCTCTTTCAGGTCAGCTGACCAGCTGCTCCTGACAATGCCTAGAACTAGGCTAAAACTCAGAGGAGAAAGAGCTTTTGCTGTTGCAGCTCCAAAACTATGGAATGTATTGCCACTACACATCAGACAAGCCTCCTCACTGTTTCATTTTAAATCTCTGCTTAAAACCCATCTTTTTACTCTGGCTTTTAACACCAGGTAATCGTGATTAATGTGATTTAAATGTGTTGTGTGGGCAGTGCATTTTATTTATTTATTTGATTTGATTTTACTTATATAATTTCATGTTGTTTTATCTTATTCTACTACTTTTATCTTATTGTGTTTATCTTTTTATCCTATTGTGTCTTTTATTGTTGTGGTGTACAGCACTTTGGAAACCTTGTGTTTATTTAAATTGTGCTATATATAAATAAAGCGGATTGGATTGGATTGGAATTCCACAACTGAAGCCACTGGGCAATTAACTGGGTCTCATGTTCTCTACACCAAGTGGAAAACACATTCCACTTTAGGCCATACAATCTCCTTGTGGAAGGAGCTCTAGAGCTAAGTATGGTCTCGACCACTCCAGCTGAAAGGCCAGCATCTAGGTACTGTACCCCCTCAGGGGCCATACCCACAACTTCCACAGCTCTGGGCGAGGGTGGAATATCGTGCCTTCCGCCTGAGACAACAGATCCCTCCTCAGAGGAATCTGCCATGGTGGACCTATCAGGAGTGCTATTATGTCTGAGAACCATACTCGGGCCGGCCAAATTGGGGCTACTAGGAGTAGACTGACTCCCTCTCGACGGACCCTCTCCAGGACCCCCTGGAGCAGAGTGATCAGGGAAAAAGCATACAGGCGAAGCCTCGGCCAGGCCTGTACCATGGCATCCAACCCCAGTGGGGCTGGATGTGTGAGGGAGAACCAAAGTGGACAGTGGGACATCTCTCGAGACGCAAATAGATCCACTTTTATTGGTCCAAACCTCTGCCATATCAACTCCACCACCTCTGGGTGAAGTCTCCATTCCCCGGGCCTCAGCCCCTGTCTCGACAGGATGTCTGCTCCCTGATTCGGAACCCCCGGGACATATATTGCTCTGATAGATAATATTTTCCCCTGGGACCATAGAATAATCTGATGCACCAGTCTGGATAGAGGGCGCGATCTGAGTCCCTCTTGTCGGTTCAGATAAGCTCATTCATTCAGGCCCTTAGCGTCGAGAACGACGATTGGTATTGCGCTTCAGTCTTCTACTGTTAAGGAAGTCATTGTACTGCTAGCAAAATCTTTTGACACCAGATCTTATGGAAGCGTGCCACATTGCTCGGTCACCAGCAAGCGTTTCCCAGTTTTCGCTTGGAAGGCCGAACGACTGAAGGTCACGCTTCAGGACATCCTTGTAGCGGAGCTTCGGCCGTGACTGGGCAAGGGGCATCAGCAATTTCGCCATACAAAATTGCTTTAGGTAACCGGTTTTCATCCATGCGGTAGGTGTGGCCGGCCCAGCGTAAGCGACGGGTGTGCAACATAGTGTAGAGGTCTGTGCTCTTGGTCATGGAAATGTTAGCCGAATTTGGAACATGATCCTTCCAAGTTATGCCAATAATTAAACGCAGACAACGAAAGTGAAAGGTGTTCAGACGGTGTTCATGTCTGCGGTAGGTAGGAGCACCAAGTTTCACTGCTGTACAGGAGGGTGCTGAGAATACAGGCCTCATAAACTTGGATTTTTAGGTGGAGAGACAGTGAATTGTTCTTCCACACTCTCTCGCTAAGCCTGCCGATGCTTTCCCAATATGGATGTCCAATTCGCAGTCTAGGACTGTTGGAGGTGTCGACTGTGGGACCCAGATAAGTGAACTTTGTGACGTTTGTCAATACGCTGTTGTTGATGATGATTGTGGGTGAGAGCATAGCAGGTTGGGCAAAGATCACTGTTTTTCCAAGGCTGATCTTCAATCCAAACTCCTCACAAGCAGCAGCAAAGGAGGAGCACATAGCCTGCAGCTCAGTCTCAGAGTTGACAAGGAAAGCGGCATCATCTGCATATAGAAGTTCCCGTATATGGATGCAGTTGATCTTTGTTTTTGCACGAAGTCTTGCCAGGTTAAAGAGATTGCCAGAGCTGCGTGTGTGAAGTAACACTCCAGATGGGACAGGGAAAGCTCGGCGCAAGACAGCAGAGAAGAATATACCAAAGAGAGTTCCAACTCTCTTTGGTATATTCTTCTCTGCTGTCTTGCGCCGAGCTTTCCCTGTCCCATCAGGATTGTTACTTCACACACAATTTACTTCACAAACAATTTTCTTTGGTGTAAAGCAAGGTTGTGTACTAGCTAACCTTGCTTTACACCACAGAAAATTGGAAGTTCCTTAGAGCGAGAGCCCTCAAACTGTATTGTTGCCTTCATAAGAACATGAAATTCTTGTATGATTTTCAAGAGTTTGGGAGGACAGCCCAGTTGACGGAGGATGGTAAAGAGGCCGGAGCTGCTGACATAGTCAAAGGCTTTTGTCAGATCGACAAAGACTGCATCCAAGGGTCGACCTTGCTCAATGCATTTCTCTTGGATTTGGCAAACTGAGAAAATCATGTCTATGGTTGAACGACCAGGACGGAAACCGCATTGACTCTCCGGGAGTATCCTGTTTGCAATGGTGCTATGGTGCTCAGATAAGCTACCACCGATGTATTGTCCGAACGTATCAAGACGTGATAGCCTTTGATGTCTGGAAGGAAGCTCCACAGAGCCCTGAACACAGCCAACATCTCTAGGCAATTTATATGCCAAGAGTGATGATGGTCCTGCCACAGACCCCCCAGCAAAGCGGCCGTCTATGACGGGGGACCTCTGAGGGGGGCAGCCCTCAGAGGTCCTACCACTTCGGAGGAACCCTTTTTGCCTGAAGGACGGCCCTCAGGTCGCCCTTCTGGATAAAGGACTTTAAGTGCGTTTACTCTGTTGCCAAGCTCCCGCAGGAGGAGCTCTAGAAGCAATGCTCTGTCTCTGTTCTTGGCAGTGGGAGGAACTAGTTGATGGCTGGGGCTGGCCGCTTGGACCAGCCCTCCTAGACCCAGATATTGAGCGGCGAGGGAGATCCTGCTGGAATGCCGCTGATTGCTTTTTCGCCTCCTGAAACCTGTCGACGACAGTAGTGACTGCGTCGCCGAATAGGCCAGAAGGCGATAGCGGTGCGTCCAGCAGAAAAGATTTATCTTTTTCTTTTATACCCGACAGATTCAGCCACAGATGTCTCTCCGTGGCCACCATAGCTGCCATAGAGCGGCCGATAGCGAGCGCCATTTCTTTAGTGGCCCGAGCAAACAAATCTGTGGCTCTTCTAAATTCTGCAATATCTGCAGGAGTCGGTCCCTCGCACTCATCCAGGTCTTTGAGGAGGTCAGCCTGGTACGCCTGCAAAATCGCCATTGAGTGCAGGCACATACCAGCCTGACCAGCCGCCATATAAGCCCTGCCAACCAGTGCAGAAGTGTCCCTGCACGGTTTGCTGGGCAGCGCCTGGGCTTTAAGCAAAGATGCCGCTTCAGGAGAAAAATAGCTTGCTAAAGCTTCCTCTATTGGCGGCATTTTGCCATATCCCATCGCTCTCGCACCCGCCACGTTACTGTAATTTTATAAAAGTAGGTGATGTAGATCTCTTTATGAAGATCTGGGAAAAACGGCAAACTCTAGCTTGCTTTGACAAGGATCATCCTGCTTAATTTGTGGCCAGCTGATGTTGAATCTAGCCACAGCACGCGTCACAACCTTTACCAGCTCCTCATAAGCGGGAACATGAGTCGGCGAGTATGACTCATGTTCCTCGCTTCCGATGCTGAGCACATTCACTTCCTCAAAAGCAGACAGCTCGAGCATCGGGCACTCATCACAGGCAGAAGAAGCCGCAGCGCAGACTTCTGCACTGTGAGCGAGCGCCACAGAACCTTTAGATGATGAACAAGAAAGTGCCTCAGCAGTCTCGTTCTCATCTGCAAGGTCCTTTTGTGATCCCCACGATCTAAGCCACCGTGCCGCCTCAACGGACGAGGGACCCTAACCGCGGGGATCGCGAGCCTGGCCATCATCATTGAAAACAGCCAAGCGGGAGTACAGCAATTTAATAGGGAGTGCTTCACAGTGTTCACAGTTTCACAGAGAGTGTTTGCTGAAGAGCAAAAGCTAATGTGTGTGTGTGCCACCTTTATGTATACGGTTATGCCGTCACGTTACGTCATGAAGCAACACCAATCAGTATTGGATTAGTTTCATTCATACTTCAGAGGCGCACGCTAAAGGAGCGTCCCCAAAGAGTAATTTTCAACGACGCAGTGTCGAGTTCCTTTGATACAGAACTGTGATGTCTGTAGTGGCAAAAACAATGTTGGGTTTTTCCTGTAACCCCCTGTTATTGTTTCTAACCACCTGGAGAATGCGAGAACAGGGTCAGACTCACAGCCCAAATCCAAGAAAATCCAAGAGTGTTGTTGTTGAATGTTTGTCGATATTTATTGCAAATAAAAATAAAGTACAAAACAAAAATGAAAACTTCCTTTGTAGCGCTTGGAGTTCAGCTTTCTCCTACAGGCCAAGCTCCAGTAACACAGATCCAGGCCGAGGTCAAAGACTGTATCTGCTGGCACGCCTTCTCCTTCTGTGTCTCCTTCTGCGCTACATGCTCCAACTTATAGGACAGCGCCCTCTCTGGCTGTAGAAGGTGTACCACTCAAATGCAATAGAAAAGACAATTATAAGTAAATTATGAAACCAAAAATAAACTCAAATGCGGCTCCTACACACCGGCCCCTAATTGTTCTCTATAGAATCAATTATTTAAAATAAATACAAAAAAGGAGCCAAAAATCAAATAATCTCTTAATGCTTTTAGAAAAATATGTATATATGTATACATTACATCCCTTATTGGTGATCTTTAAGGGGCACTGGACACACTTCATTTTCCAGAATTCGGCACAGCTTGGTAATGGGCCTATCAAGGATTGAAGTGTGTGTCTGGAGCTTCACGGATCGGACCAGCCCCTTTCGATCAGGCTTGGTCTCTAGAACTCTTCCTAATGGCCATGACCCTCTAGGAGCAGTGGGGTCAACCACCAGAACAAGATCTCCAACATTCAGGTTCTTCTTCACTACAGTCCATTTTTGCCTTTCCTGGAGTAGAAGAAGGTATTCTTTGGTCCATCTATGCCAGAAGAGATCTGCCATGTACTGGACCTGTTTCCAGCGGCGTCTAGCATAAAGGTCTGATTTCAGGAAGATTCCAGGAGGCATAATGGGCTTAGTTTTCAGCAGGAGGAGGTGGTTTGGGGTCAGCGGTTCTAGGTCGTATGGGTCTGAGGACACTGTGGAGAGAGGACGGTTGTTTAGAATAGCCTCTACCTCACAGAATAGAGTTTGAAGACCCTCATCATCGATGGACTGTTGATGGAGTGTGGAGTACAGCACGTAACGAACAGATCTTATAAGCCTTTCCCAGACTCCGCCATGGTGCGATGCAGCTGGTGGGTTGAAACTCCACTCGATTCCATCAGGAAGCAGGGCATCCTGAATCTTCAACTTGTCCAGTGTCATCAGAGCTTTCTTGAGTTCCACCTGAGCACCCACCAAGTTCGTTCCGTTGTCAGATCTGATGTGCTTAACCTGCCCCCTTCTGCAAACAAATCTCCTCAAAGCGTGAATGCATGAGTCAGTGTCTAATGAGAAAGCTACTTCCAAATGAACAGCTCTGCTGGACATACATGTAAACAAAACTCCATACCTTTTGATGGTGCTTCTTCCTCGCCTCACTTCAATCGGGCCAAAGTAGTCCAATCCGACATTGGTAAAGGGAGGGAGGTCAGGTAGGATTCTTTCTAGTGGCAAATCTGCCATTTTTTGCTCACCTACTTTGCCCTTCACACGTCGACACATGACACATCTTGAGAGCACCTTTCTTGCTAAGGAGTTGGCCTTAATAATCCAATATTTCTTACGGAGCTCTGAGAGCATGTGGTTCCTGCCACTGTGACCACAACGTTCATGAATGTGTCTTAAAAGAAGAATTGAAATGTGTGAATCTTTGGGCAAGATACAGGGGTGTTTAGTTTCATCAGGCATGGCAGATTTATGCATCCGGCCACCTACTCTTAAGATGCCTTCATCTAGCACAGGATCAAGCCTACAGATCCTGCTGCTCCTTTTCACTTTAGGTGGGGTCATTTGCAGTGTTGTAATTTCAGCTGGGAATGCTTGCCTCTGAACATAAGAGATAACTGACCTTTCTGCCTGTAAGAGATCTTCCACTGTGAGGAGCTGTCCACCGGGTTTGGTCTTGAAACCCTCAAGGTTTGGGCTCACCTTTTGGCTGTGGGAGCGGGTAGTGACTTGATACGATGGGAAGTCCTTTTGTTTTTTGATTCTCAGTATCAAGGCCTTTTTCAGTTTGATGTACCATGCCACTGCTTTAAGTAGCCTAATCCAATTTGAAAAGTATGAAATAAGCTGGTCTGTGGGTGTTTCAGTGTTTACCACTGTTGTAAACACAGTAGTGTTTCTCCTGACCTCTGGATCATCTTGTAACACTGAGCCCAATGCCTCCACCTCTAACCAACTTTCCTCAGGTTTCCATAGGAACTCTGGGCCATGCATCCACCTCCTTTGTTCCATGAATTTACCTGCACTCAATCCTCTCGAGGAATCATCAGCTGGATTGTCTTTACTTCTTGCGTATCTCCATTGAGACAGCTCCGAGTTATCCCGAATCAGCGAGACCCTGTTGGCTACATACGTTTTAAATCTTGCAGTGTCACTTCTAATGTACTTAAGTACAGTTTGGCTGTCAGTTCAGAAAACGGAGGGCTTTAAGGGTAGATGTAGTTCTCTCCTTAGCATTTTGTCCACCTTTACCAACAATGCTGCAGCGGCCAGCTCCAGACGTGGTACTGTGATGTTCTTTAAAGGAAGGACTCTGGACTTTCCCATGAGAAAAGTGACATGTACAATGTCCTGTTCATTAGCTTGTCTTATGTAGCTCACTGAGCCATAGCCATTCTCACTGGCGTCAGCAAAGTGGTGTAGTTCTGCACACTTTGTTGTTCCATAGCCTTTTGGTTTCAAACAACGTGCAACACTGAAGCCTTTTATTTTTTCTAAACTGTTTGTCCATCCTTCCCACCTGTCTACTACAGCTTGGGGCAAAGGCTCGTCCCATCCAAAGCCTCTCTGGCAGAGCTCCTGTAGCAACTGCTTGGCTGGGAGAATGAGAGGAGCAAGAAACCCGAGGGGATCAAAAATGGAACTTACAACAGAAAGTATGCCTCTGCGGGTATGTGGCTTCTGGCTTAAATTGATGTTAAACTGGAAATGGTCAGAGTCCACACACCACTGCAATCCCAGGGCTCTTTCCATTGGTAGGCTGTCTTTGTCAAGATCCAGTGTTTTGATTTCTTTTGCCCATTTTTCTTTTGGAATGGATGCTAGAACTGCCCGATTATTGCTGACCCATTGAGTAAGCTGGAATCCACCTTTGTAGCA
Source organism: Abramis brama (assembly GCF_963993115.1). Taxonomy (NCBI): domain Eukaryota; kingdom Metazoa; phylum Chordata; class Actinopteri; order Cypriniformes; family Leuciscidae; genus Abramis; species Abramis brama. The sequence continues at coordinate 27,632 of NW_028156008.1, read as the reverse complement.
TAGCGCAGTGAGGTCTTTTACTAGCTGGATGGCTTCAGACTCTTTAACCACGGACTTAACACAATCATCCACATAAAAGTTGTGCCGGATTGTTTCAGCTACCTGAAGGGGAAAACAGCTTTCATTGTCATCAGCAGTTTTTCGTAATGCAAAACTTGCGCAACTTGGGGAGGACACTGCACCAAAGATGTGCACAAGCATACGGTATTCCTTTGGGGTTTGACGGGTGTCACCCTGTGGCCACCACAGAAAGCGCAAGTAGTCCACACCTGATTTCTCTACTCCCACCTGATGGAACATTGACTTAACATCAGCCATAATTCCAATGGGTTCTTTGCGGAATCTCCAAATGTCTCCGACAAGCGAATTGGTCAGATCAGGACCCTGTAGTAGCTCTGTGTTGAGGGATACACCTTTAAAAGTAGCTGCACAATCAAACACCACTCTAAGTTTCTTCTTTTTGGGGTGATACACTCCATGGTGTGGTATGTACCATACCTTTCCAGGTGCCTGTGTGAGTTCTTCCTCTGGGACCTCCTCTGCATAATGATTTTCAAAGATGTCATTGAGGAAGGCAACATATTCCTGTTTGTATTGTTCATCTTTTTTCATTTTCCTTTTCAGAGTTTGGAGGCGCTGTTCTGCAACTTGGCGATTGTTAGGCATGCTGACATCAGTTTTCCTGAAGGGCAACTTCAGATAGTAATGTCCATCTTGTAAGACCGCCTCATTGGCTATCTCTAAAAACCTTCTGTCCTCAACTGACATTTCGGTCTTCTCCTCAGATGCTACCTCACTGAAATCCTGATTATACTGTGAGATCAGAAGCTGTTCTAGACTTGTAACTGATATCCTATTCACAGTCACATTCTCTGCACTGCCATCAGCACTTCTCAGTGGCCCGTTTACAACCCACCCCAATAAGGTTCTAACTGCGTAGGGTCCCCCACCTTGACTATTAACAACCTCCCATGGTTCTATGCACTTTGGAGCATTTGTGCCAATCAACATAAATCCATCTTTGATCAATTCACAGCAAGTCTTTGACGAAATGTAGAAACAATAACAGGGGGTTACAGGAAAAACCCAACATTGTTTTTGCCACTACATTTCGTCAAAGACTTGCTGTGAATTGATCAAAGATGGATTTATGTTGAAACTACGCGATATGAAGACAAAGGAAAGCGTGGCAAGCCAAACAAAGAAACACTTCGAATGGAGGTATGTGTTTTCATATTTGAAGGATATAGAAACCAATCTCACCGCAGATTTGTGAGTTGGTGAAGGTGAACTGTGACAAACAATTAAGAGTGGTGAAAGGCAGTTTGCCGTTGTGAAAACACAGCCAAATTGGAACGAATGAAAGGCAACGATATGTTGATTTTTGGAAAGAAAACATACTGCTTTCTACATTTTTGAGAACTTTTGCATTGATTGAAGCAAGCAAGATAAATAGTTTCTGAGATTTTTGGGAAGGTTTTTTTTGAGAATAATGGCTGATTCTAACGAAGAAGAAACAAACCCTGTTAAAGACATGAATGAAACTGTCGCGCAATTGCGCTCATCTAGAGGAGGAAAAATGTCACATGTAACACGAAAAACCCAACATTGTTTTTGCCACTACATTTCGTCAAAGACTGTATCTGCTGGCACGCCTTCTCCTTCTGTGTCTCCTTCTGCGCTACATGCTCCAACTTATAGGACAGCGCCCTCTCTGGCTGTAGAAGGTGTACCACTCAAATGCAATAGAAAAGACAATTATAAATAAATTATGAAACCAAAAATAAACTCAAATGCGGCTCCTACAATGTCATCATCCAGCTCAGTTCAGTTCTCATATAATGGTGTCAATGCAGGCAGATTAATAATATTGTTGAATATTAAATTAAATGTCCCCAAATAGGCAAGCCGAAAGCCAATGGCGACAAAAGCGGGAAAAAAAGCGAAAAAGGCGACAGTGGCAAGGAACCAAAACTACATTAGGTGACAAAATGGAGAAAAAAAACCTTGGGAGAAACCAGGCTCAGTCGAACAGTGTATGATTCTGATTCAGGCAGCATTATAGGTCAAAAGTCAGATTGGATTGCAACATTCAGAATGTTATCCAGTTCCATCTGGTTGAAGATCAGAGTCGTCACGCCGGTATGGAGACGGGTTTGTTGAGGATTAGTGCCGATGGCTGTCGTGTCAATGAGGCCTTCACAGGGGAGAGTCTAATTGACTTAATCTCTGCTGACACTTCAGGGATGTGTTATGGTTGTGTCTAGGCACAGGTCCACCATATGACCTAGATACGGCCCGGTTCCGGCTGACTACATCATGTGTTGTGGTTGTGTCTAGGAGCAGGTCCTCCATCTGATCTGGATACGGCCCGGATCCGGCTGACTACATCATGCATTGTGGTCGTGTCTAGGCACAGATCCTCCACCTGACCTGGATACGGCCCGGATCCGGCTGACTACATCATGAGTTGTGGTCGTGTCTAGGTGCAGGTCCTTCATCTGATCTGGATATGGCCCGAATCTGGCTGACTACATCATGCATTGTGGTCGTGTCTAGGCGCAGGTCCTCCATCTGATCTGGATATGGCCCGAATCTGGCTGACTACATCATGCATTGTGGTCGTGTCTGGGCGCAGGTCCTCCATCTGATCTGGATATGGCCCGGAACCTGGCTGACTACATCATGAGTTGTGGTCGTATCTAGGTGCAGGTCCTTCATCTGATCTGGATATGGCCCGAATCTGGCTGACTACATCATGCATTGTGGTCGTGTCTGGGCGCAGATCCTCCATCTGATCTGGATATGGCCCGGAATCTGGCTGACTACATCATGAGTTGTGGTCGTGTCTAGGTGCAGGTCCTCCATCTGATCTGGATATGGCCGGAATCCGTCTGACTACATCATGCATTGTGGTCGTGTCTAGGCGCAGATCCTCCATCTGATCTGGATAAGGCCCGGATCCGGCTGACTACATCATGAGTTGTGGTCGTGTCTAGGTGCAGGTCCTTCATCTGATCTGGATATGGCCCGAATCCGGCTGACTACATCATGCATTGTGGTCGTGTCTAGGCGCAGGTCCTCCATCTGATCTGGATATGGCCCGGATCTGGCTGACTACATCATGTGTTGTGGTCGTGTCTAGGCGCAGGTCCTTCATCTGATCTGGATACGGCCCGGATCCGGCTGACTACATCATGTGTTGTGGTCGTGTCTAGGCGCAGGTCCTCCATCTGATCTGGATACGGCCCGGAATCCGGCTAACTACATCATGCGTTGATGACGAAAAAGATGAATTACTGATATTAAGGAGAGGATCTATGACCTCTGGAAGCATCTCTTTCATTAGCTTAGTCGGTATAGGGTCTAACGTACATGTTGTTGAGATGATTTAATGAGTTTGGACAATTCTTCCACTCCTATAGCAACGAATTAATGGATTTTTTCCTCAGGGAGACTACAATGCACTGCCTGATATGATACTGTAGTAGACGATTGCATAGTTAAAATATTCTCTCTAATATTATCAATCTTGTAAGTAAAGAAATTATTAATAAAGTCATTACAGCTGTGCTGCTTGGAAACTTCAGAAGTAGAAGCTTTATTTCTTGTTAATTTAGACACTGTATCAAATAAATACCTAGGGCTGTGTTTTTCTACTAAGAGAGTCTAAAAATAAGCAGATCTGGCAGTTTTTAAAGGGGTGGTAAAACACGATTTCACTTTTCTAACTTTAGTTAGTGTGTAATGTTGCTGTTTGAGCATAAACAACATCTGCAAAGTTACAACGTTCAAAGTTTAAAGCAAAGGGAGATATTTGCTTTTAAAGAAATAAATTTCTAAGAACTACAGAAACGGCTGATAGGGACTACACGACATTCCTGTGGGCTTGCTGACATCACTAAGCCCAACATTTACATAAACCCCTCCTCTGGGAACACAATACATAACGGGGGCGAGGCCATTTTATGTTGCTTTGGAAAAGAGTTGTTGTGGTAGTCGAGTGTCTTGGTGCTATGCCGTCGAAACGCTGTTATTTTCACCCAGATTGCAGGTCCACTTTGTTCAGTCTTCCTAAGGACGGTTAAAATTAATTTTTAACTCGGTCCCTCATAATTATAATCCAAATGTCGCACTCTGTGCTGCACATTTTCCGGAAGAAAGCTTCCTCAATCTACACGAGTTACAATGCAGGATTCACACAACGGATTGTCCTGAAAGATCGAGCAGTTACTTCCAACTTTAAAAACAGAAGCTGTTTACGAGCCACAAACTGTAAGTATGATTTTTTCGTTGACGTGTTTTCCTGTAATAGTTCGTATTGTTAATTGTACGTTGTAGCGAGGAAGTAAACAAAGGAAAACGCTGTTTGGCTCCACAAACCAGTTTGTTAAATGCTAACGTTAATTCATACTTATCCGACAAACACATACAAACTTCTGTTTAATATCACCAGCGCAGCGACTTTGGAATGTTCGAGGTTGTTGTCGTTTCACTGTAAATTATTCGTTGATTATAGCTTTTATGTATTGTTTATCTACAGGCATGCTAAACATGGTTTGTGTTTAATTTGGCTGTTGTAAAGCCAATGTTTAGTGTTCGTATTGGGTTAATAGTTCTGGCGACAGATATTTAGCTACAATCGTTTTAAATATACAAAAGTAACAGTGTCATAGCGATCACAATAGATCTGCAGCCTTAAAAAACAAACATACCTTTCTGAAACGTCCTTAAACAGCTGTTCTTGACCAGTTTCTGCTCAAATCTCTCCACTAACATTATCTGATTCGTGCTCTAACTGATTATGGGAATATTAACGCCGTAAGGGTTTCTGCCGGTAAGGGGTGTTTCCGAAACAATGTGAACTTGACGGTTAGTGAATCACAACACACTGGGCCAGCTAACCATTCTGAGCCCATTGCGTATTTTTGAGGGCGGGGCTTCATAGAACCAGGAAATATCCGACCGTTTTTACAAGAAGGGACAGAGCAGTGTAGAATAATGGTTAAATATGTGAAAAATAATGCAAATTTTTAAAAACAAAGCATGAACACATGTTACAGTGGACCCCACAAACACAATCAAGCCTTCGAAAAAAGGTGTTTTACCACCCCTTTAAGGCCTTTCTGTACGCAATCGTGCTCTCTCACCTTCTCTCATCGTGCTCTCTTTTTTTAAAAAAAAGGTTAGTTTTGTTTTCTTCCAGCTATGCTCCATTTTTCTGGCTGCTCTCTTAAGGCCCTGAGTGTGCTCGTTGTACCACGGCGTTGGACTATTTTCTTTAATCTTCTTTAAGCGCAAAGGAGCAACTGTGTCTAAAGTGCTGGAAAAGAGAGAGTCTGTCGCAATATCGAGTTCTTCTAAGCTATCCGGGATGATGAAACTGATCAGGAAGATTATTTATAAAGCAATATTTAGTGTTAGAGGTGATAGGTCTACCATATTTGTAAAATGGAGTCGGCTTTGCAACCTTGGCTAAATGGAGTATACACGAGACTAAATAATGATCTGAGATGTCAACGCTCCGTTGCTAAATGGGCTTTATGCCTAGCTGCACTACTTCCTGAACTTCAGCCAGCTCCTTTGTTTCCTGTCTGCCATTATTGGACAAACTGATTAATCCAGGTGTGCCTGACCTCAGTAGTCACAACAACAATAATCAGACACACCTGGATTAATCAGTTTGTCCAATAATGGCAGACAGGAAACAAAGGAGCTGGCTGAAGTTCAGGAAGTAGTGCAGCTAGGCATAAAGCCCATTTTAACTGCATCAACGTTGATTCCGTGTGATAATATTAGATCTAGAGCAGTGGTTCTCAACCTTTTTTGGGCCAGCGCCCCCTATCCAATATTCAAATCCCTGAACGCCCCCCACCCCCAAACTAATGAGCGACTAGGAACGAGTGAGAGTTAATAGATGAAATAAGTGCAAAATTGTCTTTTATCAATACAATTGAACTATACTCCACAGTAATTCATCCAAAAAACAAGTTATAAACTGATCTCATAAAAATGCGTCTCTATAGCACGCATTGTGTTTATCGTGCAATTTATACGTGAAAATGAGTTTTTTCGTGCAAATGATACGCAGTTTTCACATAGCAATACCAGTGTTTCTCACAGGATTTTGGTAAATCTGTGGTGAGTGGACCTCGGGCCTTCTAGGGGGGTTCGGGGGCATGCCCCCCGTAAGAAAATTTTGTGCATTTTAATGTTAAATTCATCAATCTGGTGCACTTTGAGAGTTCAAAATTAAAAGTGCCAACCCATATTACAGTGTGCAAATTAAAGAAAAATTCAAACCTCTTTTAGTTGTGTCTGTCTACATTACACTACTACATAATAATAGTTATAATAGTAATCCCATGACAGTAATAGCCATATATTGTAAAACAAATGCACTGAATAATAAAGGATGGTCATTAAAGCGGTAATTTTTGCACTTAGGCTTTATTACGCATTTAGGAGAGTATTGCAAGAAGCTGCTAACATTAACCTTACTTTCGAAAAATAAATAAATACAATCATGATTTTCATGAAATTATTGTAGGCCTAAAATACATTGGTATCAGCTTGTTTTCATCAATGGTATAATTAATACAATTACAATTAATTATATTTGTTGTGATTAATTTGTGTTCATAATCAGTAAAAAAAAAATCTTCTAACAAGATTAAACACATATTGTCACAGTTCTGGGGCCCGTTCTTCGTACGTCGCTAAGTCAGTTAGCTGGATTTGATTGTTGACGATTTGGCATGATCTTGGATTGTTTGGTTCTTCGAAGCTCATCCTGGACTTGCTGTCATAGCAACAGGTGCTCAAGCTTAAACCTGCTCAGGAGCAGCTTATTTCATGTAAACAGGATTAGACTGTGGCTCATAAACGGAGATGATACGGGAAGTCCAGCGCAGTGCGATAGTGCACTTTCTGATATATATTTTTTTTCTTGTGACTCATGAGATTGTCGTTTACATTATTAATTTGTTGGAAACGCACATTTATTTTCGACTTGTCGGAGTCGGGCTTTAACTACAGCACAAACTGTACCCTAAGATTATTTGCGAGTGGCTCTTTCCTTTACACTATTGGAGATGCGGAGAACTTGATGGAAAGTGCTGTCTGTCGTGTCATTCGGAGTTTACCTGGCGCCTTTAGGTTTAAAAAACAGTTTTAGGTTTTTTTTGTGGCATTTCCAAGCCACTTTAGACCCAATGTTGTAAAGCAGTTTTTTAAGCAGTTTTTTTATTTTTTATTTATGAGACTATACTGTTTATTAGACTATTTAAATAATTTTTTATGAAAATCATGCAATCATGACCATGCTGATTACAGTATATGTCAATATGTCATTACAGTATGTCACTTATAGGCTAGACCATAGACTGCCATCAAGGCCTCAATGAAGGGGATTATGTGAACAGAAAGGGGGTTCACAATGTAAATGTGCAGCCCAGTTACTATTGTGATTCTTAATATTCCAGATTAATAATATTATATCAAATAAAAAAGGCAGTTGACAAATCTTCCATATCACAAATGTGAAAGCAAAATGGCCAGGATCTGTGCGTGACTTAAGCATTTTCAGAGATTCACATTTATGCACATTATTTTAAAGTGGTAAGGAAAGTTCCACAATTAAATATCAAACTCACTGTATTACATACACTTATGCTGATCCTAACAGAACTGCATTTTTTCATAGGTGATTATGACATGTTCCTGCCTGCAGACAGGTGTTTTATGACCCCATACCCTGACCCAAACCAGTTACAACGCAGCTCAAGCCAGGACAAGGGCACACAATGAAATGATCTTTGGCTAACTAAAGGGAAGATTTCAGTGTCTGAAAAGTCTGAGGGTTGCACACCTGACAGGGCCTGTGACATTGTTGCATGTGCCATATTACACAACATTGCCAAAAAACAACACTTTTCATTAAATGTTTAATAAAAGACAAATATGCTTAGTTCCTTGAGTTTTATTTCAATTGTTCTTTGTAAAGAAAAGCCAGTGGTCAAGTGCCTGCACCAAGAGATATTAGGCACATGCCTCATGCAACAAATACAAAGGAAAAGTTGGCTATACACTGCCCACCTGTAGGCCTATGTGTCCTCTGTCTGTGCAGACTCTTCTGTAGGCCTTTCTGTAGATGTGGAATCCTGCAACTTATATTGCAGACGTAAAGCATACAAGTATAAATTAAGTAAAGTTATTTATGCACTTGCAGGAACGCTAGTTCCTCCATATGACAGTTACCTGAGAGGGGTTATTCACTCTCCAGTGCAATGGAAACAAATGGACATTACAAAGTCTTATACTTTCTTTCCTTTGGAAAGTTAGAAAATATCCACTTAAGTTAACAAGTGTTGGTGTATTATGTAAAAGTGCACAAAAGAGGAAAACACAAAGGCCCTCATTTATCATTCTTGCGTAGAAACGGGCGTATATGTTGGCGTAAGATTATGCTTACACTCCTCTCATCGCCTGATTTATGAAGCTGTGCCTACCTTTGAAATATAGGTGTACGCAATACCTGCCCTTGATAAATGCCGCGGCTGAAAACGATCGTCATTAGAATAACACGCCCCTATATATTCAAGTCTCCGCTCCCCCCACGTCCTCATTTTACACCATGGACACACGGAAGACGGCAAAGAAGAGAAACTTCTTTGAGAAAGAGAAAGCGAAACCAGGGAAGTGAAAAGAAACAAAATTGATTTCTAGATTTTTATTATTAATGACGCTTATTGTTATTTAGAAGAAGAATGTCGTTGTTATTATTATTTGTATTATTAATATTATTATTTAAAAGAAGAATGACTTTATTTTGTCAGTCTGAATTATTTTTTTGGTCATTGAAAGCCTTTCATTACTAAACCCAGTCCGTGCACACCTGCCGGGCCTAACCCTGGCCTAACCATCGTTTCAAAGAATAGTACAACAGCGAGCGCGTCGAGTATAAACGCCTCGTCCGTTTGGGGAGGTGCGCGCGCAATCTGCGGAGACTCGCACTGCGGAGCCAGGCGAAAGTATAAACAAGGCTTGAAACGTCAGGTAAAGCGCACAGGCTCGCAACTGAAGGAATACATATGCCGACAATTCAAATGCTTTGGTAAAGTCACACAAATTAAACATTGAAGTCCATGTTGCACAAAAATAAACACTGAAGTTTATAATTAGTATGTTGTTTTTGTTTTTTTACAGTCGGTCATAATATATCATATCTTTTATTTTGTCAGTGCGTTTTGTAGTGTTAGGAATTGTTTTTCTACGCATTCCCGCACTCAAAACGTGCGTACACCACCTCCTGAGCTGGCGTAGGATTTGAGCGTGCCGTACGCCAACGTCCATATTGATAAATCTCAAAGTCACCGTGGTTTTGGGTGTACGCCAGGTGTACGCTGGAAATTTGGTGTACGCACTTTTGATAAATGAGGGCCAATGTCATTACAATGAACTACACTTAGGAAAAATGTGATCAATAACTCTTTTTGAACTCTTCTTCAATAAATATTTTTACATTAACCCTTGTATGTGCCGCTGGTTCCACCCAGCTCAGAGCCCTCTTCGCCGCTGGTTCCGTCAAGCCCTGAGCCGCCTTCGTCACTGGTCCTTTCCAGCCCAGAGCCACTTTCGCCCCCTGCCTCATCCAGCCCAGTGTCAAAGCCTGATAATTTCCCCAAGGAAATTTTGGGGGGGGGGCTATAAGGCCTCTCCGCCATGGCCACCCGAAGGGTCGTCTCCACCATGGCCGCCCGAGGAGTCGCCTCTGCCATAGCCGCCCGAGGGGTCGTCTAATATATTCTACCAAATTGGTTCACAAAGTTGGAAGCATCTCAATTTTTTTCCTACAAATTGTGCTTGCAAATTGTATAATATCCAAGGTAAACATGTCTAGTAATTGTGCAGTTAATTCCCATACTGTATTTTCAGTTTTGGAATATGTATCCTCTCCCCAAATTTGTCACTAATAAAACACAATAAAAATGATTTAAAGAAAAGGCTTAAATTTACCTTTTAATAGTTTGTTTACATCCACCTTTTAAATATATATATTTTTTTATTAAAAAGGTTACAATTACAACAACAATTCAAGTGTAATATTTCTTTGTAAAAACTAAAGTATACAACACATATTATTTGATGACTTTATTTTTGACAAAACATACTATATTTAACATATGAGCAAAAATTGGCAAACAAAAGCTTATTTGATGTGGCAGTCTATTTTACAGTAAAAACTTTATAATCTATCCAAAACTAGTCAACGAAATGTTGTCTTTCATATGTCTGTAGCATAGGTCTTTCGTTTTTATTATTATGAATATAAATGTTAATTTGTAGTTTAATACGTTGCCTCTACAAATACATTTTATTTCAACATTTCAGTCGATTTTTACTCATCTCAGTATAGCAATATAGTTTGCTAAAAGCAGATCATTCATTCACACACAGAAATGCGATTCAAATTTAAACTGTCTTTTTGCGAGCTGTGGTAAACAGCGCGCATCTCTGCCGTTCATTCATTCACACACAGAAACGCGATTCACTTGAGAATGAAAAGACTTACTACAGTATTCCATAGCGATCCGTTCCTCCTCGAAATACCAGCACTTCTGAGGTACATTTTCCATTATTATTATTACGATAGTATTATTCCTCACAGCGCAGCGAGACTGTGTAAACAAGTACAATGATCTGATTAAACTTGATGTGTTTTCTCGAGCTGATATGGGGGCGTTCACAGTTTGCACGGATTGCCTCGATCATTTGCGTTTGAATAGCGCGCGCTCTCCGTGGGAGGGATCACATTAAAAATAATGTAAAAGTACAAGAATGATTATAAAGATATATTGCTCATGCCTGAGTGAATAGTATTCGCTGAGTTTCTGTTTAAGTTTAGAGACGTACTCCAAAAAAAAGTTCACCGAGACGTACAGGCAGAAAGCACACCCTGTTTATTTTCTTTATTTTACAAAAACACAATGGGTTTTTTTCGCTTGCAAGTGGACACATAAAAAAGTAGTCATTTAACAGTTTATTTTTTCATATTTCTTAAGTCTGTATGACCATAAATGACGGAGTATTTAAAGTTTATTTTGTTGCTATGTGAAAAAAATCGAGCAAAACGCGCCCACCCATTTGCCGTCCCCAGGGGGTTAACAGATCATTGGTGACCTTGACCAAGGCGGTCTCAGTACTACTAGGGGCTCAAAAAGATTATTTACTGTGAGATGACTGTGTAGCTGCAAAGCCACAACACGTTCTAAAATTTTTGCCAGAAATGGAAGATTTGATATAGGGTGATAATTATTTAAGTTATCCAAATCTGCATCATGCTTCTTAGGAACAGGCGTTACAGCAGCAGTTTTCAATGCTGCTGGGGCAACACCAGTACGCAAAGATTCATTAACAATGCCAAGAACAGCTGGGCACAGTGAGTCAAAGCAAGATTAAAACAAGCTTGTAGGGAGGGGATCAAGTAAGCAAGTGGTGACTTTCATACGTGGTACCTCCCTAGTGAGCAGCTCAGAGTCAATTTCAGAAAAGGTAGTAAAGGATGTGCTAGAGAAACTAGACAAGCATAGTGCAGAAGAGGAAACAGGTCTTGCATGAATAATTGTATAAACATTGTCCATTTTAGAACTCAAGAAATGAAGAAAATGAAAGAGAGAGATGCCTAGGATTACTTTTATTATCTATTATCTGAGAAAAATAAACAGATCTGGCAGAATCAATTGCAGATCTATATTCCCCCAGGTGGTCTTTCCAAGCTTGATAAAATACATTCAGGCCTGAGTCCCGCCATTTGCGCTCCAATTTATGGCAAGCTGCTTTCCTAAAGTGCAGGTCATCATTATACCAAGGGGCAGAAAGAGTAAAGGAGACTCTGCGTGACTTCAAGGGAGCAAAAGAATCTGAATTAGAGGCAAGAACAGTATTCAAGTGTAAAATCCCATCTTCCAGAGGAGCTGATGGAAGACCGCTAAGAGAGGAAACATCAGAGTCTTCAAAATCTGACGGATTAATTGATTTCCATTTACGGAAATGAACAGTGTGAGGAAGACATAGAAGGGAGAGGCCAGTTCCTGATTAAAAAAGATTGCCAGATGATCAGAGAGACCAATATCAACTGAAGATGGCTGTTATATAAATGCTTCATTTGCAATCACAAGGTCTAATGTATGACCTTTGTTACGTGTAGGGCCGCTACTAAACTGTTTAAGATTAAAACAGTCCAATAAAAATAGGACAAAGTCCTTTGTCGTCACACAGTCATTTTCGTCATTGTGTATGTTGAAATCCCCTAGAATTTATAACACAACATTGACAGCAGGTCAGCAAACTCAGACATAAAAGCTTAATTTGCTTTTGGTGGTCGATAGAGAGTAGTGATGGTAATTGCCTTTGGAGCAGAAATATTTAAAACAAGGCATTCAAATGATGAGAACTGTGGTACACAGTTAAAGATAAATTACTCAGGACTGCACCAGTATGAGACGCGCTTTTAGCCTGTCGCCGACACAGAGGCACGCAGATGTTTTTTTTTTTTAGTTTAGAGCTTTATTAATCCCTGTGGGGCAATTAGTTTGAGCTTACATGGTACCTTACATAAAACAATAATCAGATACATATAAATACATAAATAATTAAAAAAAAAAGTTTATTACATAAATGTATTGCTTCAGGCACAAAAGTAAATTTATAGCGATGTGTAGAACATTTAATTGCCTTAGACGTCGCCCCAGGGGCATCCACTTAAAGTCCAAATGCAGCGGGTGTGTACTATCTCCTATTATTTTATGAGCCATCCTCAGCACCTGCTGTTTGTCATAAGATGTAAGGCTTTGTAAAGTACCACACATAATTTTAGAGCACATGTTAACAATACTCTGCAACCGATTTTTGCTCTTTGTAGACAATGATGAAAACCAACAAATAAAAGAAAAAGACAGGATACTTTCAAAAAATGAATTATAAAATGACTTAAGAACAGCTCTCTGTACATTAAAAGAATTAAGCTTTCTCAGCACGAACAGTCTTTGGTGTGACCTTTGGATAATTGCATGCGAATTTTGGTCAAACTTTAACTTGTTATCAAAAACCGTTCCCAGGTACTTATATTGTTCTACTTCCTCCACATGTGTGCCATTAAAGACAATAGGTTGAAGTGCCAATGTTCTCCTACTAAAATGTATTATCATCTCTTTAGTTTTTGAAACATTCAGATCTAGTTTCATACTACTACATGAAGAAATGAAACTGAACAAAACAGAACCATATTCCTGATCTGAATGTGTAAGCAAGGAAAGCAACACAGTATCATCCGCATATTTAACCAAATAACTATTATCTTGTAAACTCTGACAGTCATTTGTATATAATATAAACAAGATAGGAGAGAGCACACATCATTGATGGGTACCTGTGGAGAGATTTACAATATCTGATAACACCTCATTAATCCTAACCCTCTGTTGCCTGTAAGAAATTCATGATCCATAAAACTAAACCACGATCAAAGTTAAACTGACTGATAAGTTTTTGCCCTAACGTAACAGGTTGCAAAAGATTAAATGCAGATGAGAAGTCCACAAACAAAAGCCGCGCAAAAGCCCCACTATTTTCCAGATGACACTAAGAGTATTTAGCTCATCTACGCCTCTTCCAGCCCAGCGCGATATGCAAACTGCAATGGCTCTAGAAGAGGTCCAGCAAATGTCATTATATACCTCTTGATCTCTTTTTCAAAAACCTTCATAACTAAAGAGGTCAAGGCAATAGGTTTGTAGTCGTTCAAAGAATCTGGTTTAGCTTTTTTAGGTATTGGTACAATAATTGAACTTTTCCACAAATCAGGTACCAACCCTTGATCTAAGGACGACTGAAAAAGTAAGTGGAGAACTCCACTGAGCTGATCGGCGCAGTATCTCACTGCAGCCATATTCTTAATTCCTTTCCAGGTAGCTTTAAGATTACCTGGCATGAACACACCCTCAATCTTATTCTAAATTTTAATTGCCCTATTTATCTGTTTTTTCTCCTCATTAGTCCCCACAAAAAAATACCCTCTTCTTCATGTTCAATATACATTTTAACTCCTTCGTGACCCAAGGTTTGTTATTCAACCCGGTATCACGACAAGACGTGAAATAATCTAGTTGGTCCACTTTGGAAAACATGTAGATGTCACAGTTTAACACCCTCATACGTGAATCTTACACGTTTGCGTTTGAGCCACTAATCCTACCCCTAAACCTCACCTAACCATTTCTTAAAACTACGTAGGCTACAATTATAAAGAAAAACAACAGACAGACAAGTATAATCATAATTTATTTATTGAGAAAATGTCAAAACCGGTACCAAAAGTCGTTCACGTGACGATGTGTCGCAGTCCTCTCTGGCAGCAGAATTTAAGTTATTAATTCAAATCCATGAAAATGTTAATCCGTCTTCGGTTCGCTCTGTTCTTTTGTGCGCTTCTTCATTTCAAATGTAGCACCGACTAAAACCATGACTGTGACGCAATCTGTGACGAAGCAGGCGAGGCGAGAGCCAATGAGCGTTTGATATGCCGTAACCATAGTAACCTGTTGTAACGCTTCTTGAGGGCGCAATTTTTGAATTTGAATCATAGCGAGCGCGGGGTTTGACGTTTACGGTCAAGATGAAGATCACTGGACAAAGGGCTGAGTTTGGATCTTTTTCTTGTAAATAATAAATGGATTCTGAAGGTTTGGATTACATTAAGCTAATAAAATTGATGTATTTTGTGAATCGATGTTGTGTATTATGGTTCTAACTTCTATAGGAACAATAAATAAATTATTGTGATTATACTTGTCTGTCTGTTGTTTTTCTTTACAATTGTAGCCTACGTAGTTTTAAGAAATGGTTAGGTTTAGTGGCTCAAACTATATCTTTTAATGCTATATTGTTCATAAAACTGCCATTCCCCTAACTTACACATATTTGTCCATTACGTTTTATCATTTTAATATTGTCTATAAAATGGGTATGTTTAGGTGTGGGAGTAGGGTTAAGGGATCTTACATTTATAATCTATAAAATGGTAAAAGCGAAATTGTAGACAGATATCTTCATGATATGGCAAACGTGTAAGATTCACGTATAAGTGTGTTAAACTGTGACATCTACACGTTTCCTTTCAAGGGAACTCGCGTTGCGTCGAGATTGACGCTATGGGGAACGCTTTGCGTGATGACGTCTTGAAGCACATGTAAAATCAGTCCAATGGTGTGGCGGAACGTCAGAGGCGGGTGACGTCACGTACCAGGAAACTATAAAGCCGGCCCGAAAACAGAAAGCGAAAGCTTCTCTGTCTTCAGTAGCGCTCTATGTGAAAACTATCTCGTTATTTGGTGTTGTTTGTCTTTATTTAATATCTATATATATATATAAAATCATGGCGAGCAAGCAGCAGTTTAAACAGTGTGTCCATCCCTGCCCGCGTTATTTAACGGGAGGTGATACACACGTTTTATGTGTTGCTTGTTTGGGTGAGGAGCATGCCCAGTCAGCACTCGAGGGTGCTGGCTGTGAGCATTGTGATGCGCTGCCTTTGCGTACGCTCCGATCCCGCCTGGCGTTCTTTGGTGAGGACGCTCAGGCTCGCGTTCCCCAGGGCTCTGGTTCCGCCGCTGCCGAGGCACGGCGCCGATCACAGACCTGGGGTTCGCAAATGGATGTATCAGCGGGGTTTGAGACGGGCCCAGCCCTATCTCAGCCTTCACCTGATAGATCCAGTGCCTCTTCTCGGGGTTCGGAAACACGCGTTGCGGTTCCTTCCACCCCGATAGAGGCACCAATATTGCAACTATCCAGTTCTGAGGAGCTGGATGTTGTCAGTATTGATGCTGAGTCTGAGGATTCGCCACCTCAGTCTCGCGCGTTGGAAGAGCTTTTAGAGGTGGTGACTAGAGCGGTTGAGAGATTATGTATTGAGTGGCCAGCTGATAAACAGGACGTTCGTTCTAGAAGTAAGCTCGACGAACGTTTCCTGCCTACTAGATCACAGCCTCAGCGCAAGAGCCTGCCGTTTTTCCCCGATCTCCACACCGAGGTGTCGAGATCGTGGGAGAAACCCGTTTCATACAGAGTTTACACAACACAAACATCCAATTACTCTTCCATTTCAAATTATAAAGAGTATGGTTATGGGGAAATGCCGAAGGTGGAGGAGACACTTGCTAGTTATCTCTCTCCAGCGACGGCATCTTCCCTAAAGGCTCCAGTTTTGCCCACTAAGCCCGTTAGAACTACATCTGCTCTCGTGGGCAAAGCTTATTCTGCTTCTGGTCAGGCTGCAGCGTGTCTTCACACCATGTCACTGTTACAAGCCTATCAAGCTGAATTATTGAGTGATCCTGATGAGGGCAGGGGGATTGGTCCTGAGGTTGTGTGTGAACTTCGTAGAGCCACAGATTTGTCTCTCAGGGCCACCAAGGAGACCGCTAAATCAATCGGGCGGTCTATGGCAGCCCTGGTGGCCACTGAGAGGCATCTGTGGCTCAACCTCAGTAACATAAAAGAGAAAGAGAAAAATATTCTCTTGGATTCACCTGTTTCTACGTCAGGTCTTTTGGTAATGCTGTCAGTACTGCTGTTGAAAAGTTTCAGGAAGCATCTAAGCAGACAGCTGCCTTTCAAAAACTCCTTCCCCGCCGTTCTTATCAGGAGGCTGCTGAGCGGGAGCAGCCTCACTCATCCAAAATGAGCTCACATGCATCACACCGTGCCACTCAAAAACAGAGCGTTTCCTCCCGTGCTCCCCCACAAAAATCTCGGGGACATGGAGGGCGCTCTCAAACCCAGCAGCCTTCGAGGGGTAGAACGGATCTGCGGACCGTTATTATTGCCATGAAGGCTGCTGGGAAAAAGTCCTGACGTCCGAGGGCTCAGGACAAGTGAGGGTAGTCCCCCCCGAAGTAGAGCGGTCAACACCTCTTTTTACGGTGCCCGTCTCTCTTCGGTGCCCTTTAGGGGACCGTTCTGCCAACCCTGCCACCTCTGGTGCTTCAGGGCGCAGCGGTCTCTGGCGAGCACATATCTCAAGGACCACCCGGAAACGTAGTGGCCTCGGGATGCCCACCCCCTCCGAGGAGGGTGTTAGAGCAGTCCGTTCAGTCGTTCCCTGCCGGTGCGCCGTTACAGGGCGACGAACCGACTACTCAACAACAACAAAATCCAGAAACCAGTCTCGAGAGGCTGGTACCTTTAGTAGAATCTTTGACAGCGTGGAAGCTACTGACAAATGTTTCTCGATGGGTCCTGCAGACCGTAGAAAAAGGGTATCAAATACAATTCAAGAGACGCCCACCTCGGTTTATGGGGGTCCTATCCACAGTGGTGGCCCCCGAGCAGGTTCTGGTTATGGAACAGGAAGTAAACACTCTGTTAGAGAAAGGGGCCATAGAATATGTACCTCCCTCCAACAGGGAAACCGGATTTTACAGCCGGTACTTCATAGTTCCAAAAAAGGACGGGGGATTGCGTCCCATTTTAGATCTTCGAGTTCTGAACGAGTCAGTCATGCAACTCAAGTTCAAAATGTTAACGTTGAGACAAATCGTGCCACAGATCAGGTCCGAGGACTGGTTTGTCACGATAGACCTCAAGGACGCGTATTTCCATATTTCCATCCGTCCGTGTCATTGGAAGTTCCTGAGGTTTGCTTTCGGGGGCAAAGCATACCAATATCGAGTTCTTCCATTCGGTCTAGCTTTATCACCCCGCACTTTCACGAAATGCGTGGATGCAGCTCTGGCGCCTCCAGGGCATTCGCATTATGAACTACATCGACGATTGGTTGATTTTAGCTCAGTCGCATCAGATGGCGGTTCAACATCGAGATGTTGTTCTCGCCCATATGAAAGAGTTGGGGTTACGGCTGAACGCCAAGAAGAGTGTGCTTTCTCCACTCCAGAGGACCACTTTCTTAGGCGTGGTTTGGGATTCAGTGTCGATGCAGGCGCGCCTGTCACCGCCACGTGTAGAGTCCATCCTTGCAGCTGTGAAAAGTGTAACGCTAGGCCAGCTACTCACTGTCAAACAGTTCCAGAGACTGTTGGGTCTCATGGCAGCAGCTTCCAACGTGATACCTTTTGGACTGCTGCACATGAGGCCCCTGCAGTGGTGGCTCAGGACCAGGGGGTTTTCCCCGAGGGGCAACCCATTTCGCACAATCAAGGTCACGCGGCGTTGCCTACGTGCCTTGGTTATGTGGAAGAAACCTTGGTTCCTGTCCCAGGGCCCAGTGTTGGGAGCTCCTTGTCGTCGCAAACTGCTAACGACGGATGCTTCCCTCACGGGTTGGGGAGCAATTCTAGAGGGTCGCTCATCTCAAGGTCTGTGGGAAGACCATCATCGTTCCTGGCATATCAATCGCCTAGAGATGTTAGCTGTCTTCCGGGCTCTGAGGAGCTTTATCACAGATCTCAGGGGACACCATGTGCTAGTACATACGGACAACACTTTGGTAGTCGCCTATATAAATCATCAAGGGGGTTTGCGCTCACGCCCACTATGCAATCTGGCACGCCATATCCTCTTGTGGTCCCAGGGGAAGTTGCTGTCACTCAGGGCAGCTTACATCCCTGGGGTCCAGAATATAGGAGCAGACACTCTGTCGAGACAGGGGCTGAGGCCCGGGGAATGGAGGCTCCACCCCGAGGTGGTGGAGCTGATATGGAGGGAGTTTGGCCAAGCACAAGTGGATCTGTTTGCGTCTCGAGAGACGTCTCACTGTCCACTTTGGTTCTCCCTCACGCATCCAGCTCCTCTGGGACTGGATGCTATGGTGCAGACGTGGCAGAGGCTACGTCTGTATGCTTTTCCCCCAGTTGCTCTGCTCCCGGGAGTTCTGGAAAGAGTTCGCAGGGACCGGGTTTGCCTGCTTCTTATAGCTCCGCGCTGGCCGGGCAGAGTATGGTTCCCCGACCTTGTGTCCCTCCTCGACGGGCCTCCTCTGGAGCTACCTGTCAGGAGGGACCTTCTGTTCCAAGCAGGGGGCTCGATAGTTCACCCTCGACCAGAACTGTGGAAGCTGTGGGCTTGGCCTCTGAGGGGGCCCAGCTCATAGAGTCAGGTCTCTCAACCGAGGTTGTTGAGACCATTCTACAGTCCAGAGCTCCCTCCACAAGGAAACTTTATGCCCTGAAGTGGAGAGTTTTCACTTCATGGTGTAGTGACCGTCGATTGGACCCAGTTAACTGCCCAATTGGTACAGTGCTGGAGTTCCTGCAGGATCGGTTGACTGCAGGTCTGACCCCGTCCACTTTAAAGGTTTATGTGGCGGCCATAGGTGCTTACCACATTCCTTTGGGTGGAATGTCTGTGGGGAGAGACCCTCTGGTATCTCGTTTCCTTCGTGGCACCTGGAGGCTGAGGCCTGCAGTTCGCTCTAGGGTGCCACCATGGGACTTGTCCATTGCTCTACAAGGCCTGTCCCTGGCCCCCTTTGAGCCTATTGAGGAGGTTCCTGAGAAATTCTTAACTTTGAAAGCTCTGTTCCTTCTAGCCATTTCTTCTATTAAGAGGATAGGGGATCTTCAAGCATTGTCGGTTGCCCCGTCATGCTTAGAGTTTGCTCCGGGTATGGTTAAAGCTTTTTTGTATCCGAGACCCGGTTATATCCCCAAGGTCCCCACTAACGTGGCTAGACCTATTGTTCTGCAGGCCTTCTGTCCTCCTCCTTTTCAAAATACGGACCAGGAGACTAATAATTTGCTTTGCCCAGTCCGGGCGCTAGACGCTTATGTCCACAGAGCTGCCCTGTGGCGTAAAAGTGATCAACTATTTGTGTGCTTTGGGTCCCCTAACAAGGGATCTCCAGTGTCTAAGCAAAGGATGAGCAAGTGGGTGGTTGAGGCCATCTCACTTGCTTATGAGGCGGCCGGGCAGCCTTCTCCTATGGCTGTCCGGTCACATTCTACTAGGAGTATGGCGGCTTCCAAAGCCCTTATATCAGGAGTTTCTTTACAGGACGTCTGTGATGCGGCAGGTTGGTCCTCACCGCACACCTTCGTCAGATTTTACTCATTGGATCTAGACTCTACTCCAGGGTCTCATGTTTTGTCATCCTAGTGCTGCTCTTTTGATTTCACACAGGACAGACATTTGTAGCTATGGTGGCGTTGGTATAGACGTTCCCCATAGCGTCAATCTCGACGCAACTCGAGTTCCCTTGAAAGGGAACGCCTCGGTTACGACTGTAACCTCGGTTCCCTGAAGAGGGAACGAGCGTTGCGTCACCTTGCCATGTCTCCTTCATGCCTGCCAGCGACTACTTCAGACTTTACGAAGCTTTCGCTTTCTGTTTTCGGGCCGGCTTTATAGTTTCCTGGTACGTGACGTCACCCACCTCTGACGTTCCGCCACACCATTGGACTGATTTTACATGTGCTTCAAGACGTCATCACGCAAAGCGTTCCCCATAGCGTCAATCTCGACGCAACGCTCGTTCCCTCTTCAGGGAACCGAGGTTACAGTGTAACCGAGGCGTTTTCCAAAGTGGACCAACGTGATTATTTCACGTCTTGTCGTGATACCGGGTTGTGTTATTAGAATACAAAGTGATCTTTTTTGTAGGTATAGCAGAATAAACACAGAAAGTCATATAATTAGAAATGGTAACCACCTGATCGTTCCAGGCGAAGGTCTTTCGTCAGATCTGGATACGGCCTGCATCCGGCAGTCTGCGGGAAAACCTCGGGATAAACAAAGACACTAAAATTAGCGTAGATGACATTCTTCTCATGATGTAACGAGTACATCAGGATTTATGGGAAGTGGAAAAACTTTTACTCAACTCACCACCATCGAGTGTTTGTATTAATTTCTGACCATGATCTAATGTGGACTTTAGTCATATAATGTTGTTGAAATATATATAGTATAGCCTTTTATACGCAGCTAATCACTACACCTGCATCCATTATTAATATGAAAGTCGCACCAGTCACATGAAAATCACACACAAACCATATACTATCATAATCATGTGTTTATTAGCTTCTTGTTTCAGGTGTAGAATTGTTTCTTTAGCTTTGTTCTTCACGGGACGAGGAAGTGTACAGGACAGCATCATGCAGAAGGGCAGGGAATATGGTCACACTGACTCACGTAAGATGATTGACAGCTGTGCAGCGAATAAGAGAGCGCTGAGATCATAACTGACGCAAATCAGGAAGAGGAGAGACAGAGCTCACTGTGTTCGCTGTTTGAGCTCTGCAGATCGAAAATGAATAGAAATGGTATTGATGAAATATTTTATGAATAAATCAATATTTCTTCCAATATGTGCACTTTTGGACTAAGGATACTGTTCAGTTCAGCTGTAGCAACACAAATAGCAGACATGAATGAATATATGTACATGTTTTTATTCTATTCAAAATACAAAACATTACAGATTGATTATTTTGCACTCCTGACATAAATTAATAACTTAATGTTACTGCAACCTAGTTTTATCATAAACAGTGGTCAAATATCAAAGCTGGAGTCTTAAACCTTTCTAATGATGCTCAGTTTGTCCAGATCAAGGTGTGATGAGTGTGATGTTTTAAAGTGCAGTGAATGATCAACAATAACAATCTGGGGCCGTCTGCTATCTATGTACATAGAGGGGTTACTGCAGCACTTTCTTTGCTGTCATCCTGGAGCTGTGATTTTAACAGCAATAACACTCATCTCTTGCATGTGATGTTAATATATTGTATTCTACGCACAGAGCACTGATACAAACTACTCAGGCCCGTCGCGACAAGACAGGCAAACCAAGCAATTGCTTGGGGCCCCGAGCTGGCCTGGGGCCCCAAGACAACGACTGGTTAAGAATAAAATGCAACGACAAACTGTGTGAGCGCACCTTTGATAGTCAATGCAGTAAAGTGCAATGACACTGTTATCGGGATCCCCCTCAAGGGGGCCCCCCTCAGTAGTCGCTGACAGCAGCCAGCCAATCACGCGATCTCTGCTGCCGGCAAAATACAAAAACTCCTCGGCAGTCATCATGAAGCAGAATTATGCTTTGGTTCGGTGTTCGGTACGCGTTTTCAAACCGAACGGTTCGTTGGACTTGGATCATTTTTCCTGCCGACCAAAATTTCGTTATTTCAAATGTAGGCGCGTGGCAAGCGCGCTCATAATGTAGAGACGCCGGCGCGACCACAACATTGCCCAACATCAAATGGCAAACGTAATGTAAGCGGAACGAAACTGCTCGTTATTGTGTGGTTGAAGGACCGTTGTTTATCAGTTTGGACCAGTGCAGCGCGAGCCGATCATGATCATGCGACACTGTTACTACACAGCGCTAATAAGAGATCCAGTAAAGAAAGCATTTGAATTCGCCACATAAGTAATAACATCGCTGCGAGATCTAGTGAGAAACATTCACATAGTTTGGCAGGAATAGTAGACTATAATGCCTTCAAGTAACATTACGTCGGTTTTATTTTGACATTATGAATACAATGCAAATGTTAATCTTAACTAAAATAAACATTTGTTTATAACTACTACAATACATAAATACAATTACATTAATTTTTTTCCAAGGAGCTGTTTTGTTTTATATGCTCCTAAGAAGAGTCAATTATAGCTCCAGAATTGCTCAAAGTAAAAAGAAATCATATTTTATGATGCTAGTTTTAATTAAAAAAAAGAAGAAAAATAAATAAATCAAGGAAATTGGCATTTCTTTTTTTTTTGCTGTATCGAAAACATACCAAAACGTAACACATGAGTATCGTATTGAACCGAACTGTGAATTTTGTTCCACCCCTAAAGATAGTGGTAAGTGATAAATTACACTGGACAAATTAGCTCCACTTGTCTTGTACAAATAGTGTAATTTTGCAGCAAGTAGGCTAGAAAAAATATGTTTATGTTAGCTACCTGCCTGACGGCAAATGCTGCTTGTAACAAACAGTTAGTGCAACTTTTTTTTCGAACAGACGGAATATGGTTACATATTATGATGTGTTTTTTGGGGGGGGGGCCTCCATGTCCATTTTGCTTGGGGCCCCCAAATTCCTTCAAACGGCCCTGAAACTACTACACATGATTCATTGTCAGTTCAAGTATATATAATTATTTTATTCTGTGGTTATCATTATATGTGTATGAGACTTATAAGGACAACTGTATCTAGGGACATGAAGATCAATAATATACCATGCCTCCAACTAAAGAATAAGAACAATTCTGTTTCTACAAAACAAAACATTGATTATACATAATTAACATGATTGTATAATGATCAAATTAATGATTATAAAACAAGTACATAAGGTATTTAGGCTAAATGAGTAGACATTGTTCCTGTCATGGGTCAAACCTCAGTCACCTTTCTGATTCCAAATAGAGGCATTGCTTGTAATAAAAATACCACAATAGATATACACATATTTCAAGGAAACTATGATTTCTTCATAACTTCAATACTTAATTCATTATAATAAAAGAGAAGGGAATTGTAAATCCACCCTTTCAATATAATTTACCATAGACATGAAACCACAAGATTTTTAACTGCAGTATTTTAGAAAGTATAATTATTGTAGATTTATGTTGAGTAATAATTAGCATTTTGCCTACTAGTGCTATGTTGAGTTGTCTTTACTTGCTCATGAAGTCAAGTTTGACTGATTTAGTTTCAACAGATTCCTTATCAGTTGCTGTTGCCTTCATTTCAGTAGAGCCAAACTTTACTTCTAACCTGACCTGACGACTCATGCCCTTGTTAGCATTTCCCATACCAACTGAGAGAGATCCAATGAGATTCACTTGATATTCATCCACATACATGACATCTCGTCTTTCAGTGCTGTAAAATTTGAAACTCATTGATTTTTGATCGGGCTCTGTTGGAAAACGGGTGAATTCTCGAGGCTCATCGCAGAGGACCGACTCTCCTTTGCTAACAAGCTTTTCAAAGAAGACATCGCAGTACTCATGTCCTAGGCTGTTCACTAATTTACTCTTGCCTTTGTGAATTCTTTCATCAAAGGTTGTACATGTACAAAACCCATATGTTAGAGTACTGATGCGTGACTTCACCACTGTAGGTTTTTTGCCATACATGATTGCTCCCTTTAATATTGCTACCTGGGGTTCATCAGGGCAGAGAATTTTGTGTTTAGAGCCAAAGTGCTTCTGCATAAATTTTAGCAGAGTTGGACTTTGAGAATATCCTCCAACTAATAGCATGTACTCGATGCTCAACTCTGTGTTTTTCACAATCTTTTTAATGCTGGTTTCAATTGCCCTGAGACTGTTTTCAAAAAACCTTCTCAATTGTTGCTCTTCGATCATGATTGTACCATCTTCCCATTTTGCTCCACAGACACCTTCAAAGTAACTTTCCATGCTCTGTTTTTTACTGGCAAGTTCTTTCAAATTTAATGGACACCAAATTACCACGTCTGAGTCGAAAGATTTTAAATTAGCAATGTCAAACTTCAATTTAAGTAGTTCAGTGGGGTGTTCTTGCTCAAATCTATCAAATATTTCCTCAGAGAATATATCTTTTAGAAATGAGATGATGTTCCCATCTACTCTCTGTCCACCCATGTCATTTCCTGATGCAGCATGCAGTTCCTTCAGAATGCCTTCCTCCACCACCTCGTGCACTGTTATGTCGATAGTACCACCTGCAAAATATTTTGAAATTCATTTATAAAGTATTTAAATTCATATGCAAGTCAATAATTGTACATATTATTTTTTAGACCCGGATTTGAAAGTGACTATTGTAGGAGCACATCTGATCTCCTCTGGAAGTTGGTTCCAGCATAATAGCTAAAAGCGGACTCACCATGCTTTGAGTGAACCCTTGGTATTTCTAGCTGATATGATCCTAGTGATCTGAGTGATCTGTTGGGTTTATATTCAGTGAGCATATCTGCAATATATTAAGGTCCTAGGCCATTGAATGATTTTTATACCAGTAATAATACTTTAAAGTCAATCCTAAATCTAACTGGGAGCCAGTGTAAAGACCTGAGGACTGGTGTGATATGTTCATATTTTCTGGTTCTGCTCAGAATCCTGGCGGCAGCGTTCTGTATGAGCTGACACTGTCTTATGGTCTTTTTGGGAAGGCCAGTGAGGAGTCCATTACAATAATGTCACGGTTCATGAATCGGCTGTCTCATTTCTGATGTGTGTGTGTGTGTGTGTGTGTGGTTACTCATTGTGTTGATTATTGTCACCAGCTGTGTTCAACCCCCGTTCCCTTTATATGTGCAGTAATTCCCATCTCATGTTGTCAGATCGTTGTGGCTTCCCTGGTGTCGTGTCCTGTTCCCGTGTTTTGCTCTCGTCTCCTCGTGTGGATTCCTGTCTTCGTGGACCCGCTTCGTTGTGTTTCACGCTGTCTGGATTGTTTATTGTTTCCTGGTTCCTGAGCACGTCGATCACCGCACACCATCACCGGGTTGCCCATTGAAGTCCCTGCGTCATCTCATCATCTGAGTGTTTGTTTCCCCGACCTGTGTTTCTCTGACCATCTTCAATAAACATTCTTTTACTTGCAATTGTATCCGTCTCTGTATCACTACAAATAATCCACCCTGCTGGTGATGAAAGCATGAACAAGTTTCTCTAAGTCTTGTCTGGAAACAAAGCATCTAATTCTTGCAATATTTTTCAGATGATAGTATGCTGATTTAGTTATTGCTTTGACATGACTACTGAAACTAAGGTCTGACTCTAGTGTCACACCAAGATTCCTGACTTGATGTTTAGTTGTTTGACCCCTAGAGTGAAGGTATGCGTTCACCTTGAGAACTTCATCTTTGTTTCCAAACGCAATAACTTCAGTTTTGTCTTTGTTTAACTGAAGAAAGTTTTGACACATCCAACTGTTGACTTCATCAATGCATTGGCACAGGGAGTCAATGGGGCTGTAATCGTTAGGCGATAGGGCTAAGTAGAGCTGTGTGTCGTCTGCATAGCTGTGGTAAGCAATATGGTTCTTTCTCATTATTTGGCTCATTGGGAGCATATACATGTTGAACAGAGGTTGCTTTGCCTAGTTCCATATTGAAAGCATGAAGGCTGTCTTTGTAGATGTTATAATGGACTACAAGTTTTGTCTTCCGCCAAATGCGCTCTGCTTTTCTGCATTGTCTTCTCATATTTTGCACTGCTGTTGAGTTTCTCCAATGAGCTTTTTGTCTGCCACTCTTTTTATTTTAGAAAATTATTTATTTGAAAATATTGATATTGATATTGGAATTGAAAGTATGGTAAATACTGGTAAAATGTACCAACAATCAATTTAAATGTCAACTATTATGGCACATCAAAAAATACAGGTGTTTGATCTACATTACCTATCTCATCCAGGGGATAAGTTGATCCTTAAGTTGATCACATAGCGCTGAAAATAATTTCTCCCTGAAGTCGGAGGACAAGCGCTGGACAAGTCTTGTTCTGCAGCATAATGCTAATCTATTAAGCCGCATTCTTCTTACGTTGCATCAAACTGGCCACTTCAAGGATATTGACAGGCAAGTGCGTCAGTACGTTGCCGAAATAAGAAATAAAGGCCTCGCTGGTGGACATGTTCAGCTCTTTGACGATTTCCAGTGCCTTCAGCTGGATGACAGCTCTGGTTATGGGCAACCCCTCATTTCTTTTTTACGTACTGACACACTTTCCTGTCAATTTCGCTGAAGCGGACTTTTAGGGCTGCTGTAAGCTTTTCTTTGACTGTTGGTATTTTGAGACTGTCTTTTTGGGCACACCATCTTCTAACATTACACTCTGATACACTGTATTATATTTGGAGCAATACAGTACTATGATTTTGTTTGTTGTTACAGTTTATATAACTAAAGAATGGCGGATTACCTAACATAAGCACGTGAGTGCAAGGTGTCAGTTATTTACTGTGCAACAATAACAGGTACAAGATACAATAGGATTTGATGTGATAGTAACAGTAGAGGAATTTTATTCTCAACTTCTCTAAAAATAACAACCTCTTTAAAACCAAGCAAATCTTATTACAAATGTGTTTTTAATAAGTAACTTTGGAAAAGCTTAATGCATTTAATTAACATAACTGTTTCATTCTGAACTGTGAAAAAAAAAGTATCATCTAAAATTGCTGCAAAGAGTGTACCTCCACAATCCACAACCATGTACTGGGTTCCAGGACTATGTTTCAGTTCATCTGTGCTGAACTCCTCAGCTATGAAGCCATCATTCGGTAGATGCATACAGAAAACAGATGCAGCCTCAGGCTCCAGGGCAAAGATGAGCCGCTCAGGCTCAGACTCTGTCACAAGACCTGCCTGAAAAGAGAAACAGTTAAGATCAGTGTCTGTTAAAACACTAAAACACTTTATTCAGGAACTACAAAATGAATACTTGAAATCTGTATGGTTGGTAGTACTGAAAAAATCCAAGAAATGGCATACCCAAACTAAAATAGATACAGCTCATGAAGCCATTGCACTACAAGCATAAGTATTGTTTCATTTCAAAAGCAGACACTTGTCAGTATAATGTAAAGTCAGAGTTAATGGTACCACTTTATAATAAATATACAGCAATAAATTACTCATCATTTGCAAACTTTTATACAT
>NW_028156009.1:0-6000 GCF_963993115.1 Abramis brama | reverse complement strand
GCGTCCCCACTAAATTCTACGCCCCTGGGTCACATGCATTAACAGTTAAAGATAGCCTATGTGGTTATTTGAGCTGATTATAGAGTTTCACTTCACTTTACTTCAGAGCAGCTTCACATCATTTTATTACTGAATGGTTTTGAAGAGTTTTTATATTTGTGGACTGAAACTGTTGACGATGTTTCTCCCTGTTTTGCTCTGCTTGTGTTTGTGGCGTCTGGATGGTGAGTTTGAAAACTGGTTAGTGGTGTTTTTTATGGCTTCAGTTGTTTCTACAACAGATTCACTGTTTGTGTTTCTAAATGCTGGTTCTATAAAACACAGAAGCTCAAACAGCATTAGTTTCAGTGTGACGTGATTCTCGTCTGAAGTGTTTTCTGTGTTTGATGTTGTGTGGAGATCAGACCAACTTTTGTTTGGAAATTATTGATTTTAAAATTTATTTAAACATCAGTAAGTCTATTTATTTATTTAAACAGATAAATATTGTGTTTGTTCTTCAGGAGTGTTTGGTGTTGATGTCGTGAAGTCAGTGTCAGTGACGGAGGGAGATTCAGTCACTCTAAACACTGATACTGGACTACAGACACATGATCTGATAATGTGGACGTTTGGACGTCCAGAGACTCTTATAGCTCGCATTAATAAAAAGGATGAAATCTTCTCCACATCTGATGTCCCTGATGGGAGATTCAGAGACAGACTGAATCTGGATCATCAAACTGGATCTCTGACCATCACAAACACCAGATCTGAACATGCTGGATGTTATCAACTAACTATCAAAGGCAGGAGGAAGATCACTTACAGATTCAGTGTTACTGTCTATGGTGAGTCACAATTACAGTGTCAATTGTGCTGCAAGTCTTCAAACTTATCATTTTCTTTAAGTATTTTTATACAACGGATTATTTAATAATAATTTATAAAACAAACTAACCACTAGTGAACAGCATTGATTATTATTTTTTACAATGACATCTGTCAAGGGCTGGATATATTAGACAGTGAGTGAACAAACGGAAAATGGGAAAGCAAAAATATCTGAGTGACTTAAGAAATAGTGATTTCTTGATGACTTGGTCAGAGCATCTCCAAAACAGCAAGTCTTGTTGGCTGTTCCCGGTATACAGTGGTTAGTATCAACAGTGGTGCAATGAAGGATAATTAGTGCACCTTCATCAGGGTCATTGGAGCTCAAGGCTCATTGACGCACATGGGGAGCGAAAGCCTGTCTGGTCTGATCACACAGATGAGCTACTGTAACTCAAATAGCTGAAAAACATAATGCTGCCAATGATAGAAAGGTGTCAGAGAACACACTCCGAAGAAAAGGAACAAAAGCTATCAATGATTCAATATAAAACGGTACACCTTTGTACCATATTTATTCCCTTAACGGTGCATGTTACTTCCTAAATGCTATAGCCTATTCTATAAAAACTCAACCCAAATTGTGTCAAATCAGCCGAGCTTCCTTTCCCAACAGTCTCAACCCAGCGTTTTTTAGAGTGTATTTTAGTATATTTTGAAAGGGTACCGCCCCAGCTACAGCTTTTGTACTTTTTTTTTTGCTTTTGTTTGCTGCGTATGGGCCACATATCCTCAGTTAGACTGGTCAGAATCAGAGAGATGACCCCTATCCACTGCCGAAAGGGCCTACAACGGGCACATGATGATGATTTAAGATGATTAGATCCTGAATACTGCATCAAATATTAATGGCGTTTAACCATTTCTACACACTGAACGTAAAAACGATGGGCCAAATTGATGTTTTTTTTTTTTTCGTTAAAAAAAGGAAAATGAAAATGGCGCTGATTTCTATTTTTTGGGAAATGAATGATCGGAAGACCATCACTATGTTTTTTTAAAGTGTATTTATTGATTTAAACAGAAGTATCTTGTTGTGTTTGTACTTCAGGTGTGTTTGGTGTTGAGGTGAAGTCAGTGTCAGTGACGGAGGGAGATTCAGTCACTCTAAACTCTGAGACTGAACTCCAGACACATGATCTGATAATGTGGACGTTTGGACGTCCAGAGACTCTTATAGCTGTAATCGATAAAGAGGCTGGAATCTTTTCTATATCTGATGGGAGATTCAGAGACAGACTGAAGCTGGACAATCAGACTGGATCTCTGACCATCACAAACACCACAACCACAGACTCTGGAGAATATGAAGTGACCATCAGCGGCATGACAGAGACCACATACAGATTCAGTGTTTCTTTAAATGGTGAATTACTTCACATTTAAATTGTTGCATTTTAGGAAGTGTATATTAGTGAGAGTTTTTTTGTGTTCTGCTTTCTTTGTTCTGTTTGTTTTCTTTTTTTCTCAGCTCTGCTTAAGACTACCAGGTGGAATTCAACCAGTTGGTGAAATATTTGAAGACTGCACTAACTCTCAATAAAATAGCCACTTATTTACTGTTACTCACTGTTAATTTATTCTCTCATGTTTTCCAGCTCCTCTGCCTGTTCCTGTCATCATCAGTAACTCTTCACACTGTTCTTCATCATCATCATCATGTTCATTGGTGTGTTCATCAGTGGTGAATGTGAGTCATGTGACTCTCTCCTGGTACAAAGGAATCAGTGTATTGTCCAGCATCAGTGCGTCTGATCTCAGCATCAGTCTCTCTCTACCTCTGGAGGTGGAATATCAGGATAAAAACACCTACAGCTGTGTGCTGAACAATCCCATCAGCAACCAGACCACACATCTGGACATCAACACACTCTGTCACACATGTGCAGGTACGGCAGCGCTGATATTAGTGTTTATTGACTGATCTGATCTCAGTTTGATGTGTTTATTCCTCAGACTCTGTCCACTGGTGTGGTCCTACTGAAGCTGTGATCCGATTGGTCCTCTCTGCTCTGGTGAATATCTCTTTGGGTTTGACAACTCTTTGTAACTCAGATCTTATTCATGCACAAACAGCTACATAACACACTAAAGAAAAGGGGAAACAAGAAATCACATCATATGACACCCATAAGCTAAATTCAGAATCAAATGTGATTTTTTTTTTTCACTTTGACATGGTGGAAGTGTGTTTAAAAAAAGACAAAGGAGGTAATAATTTCCAATTATTTTATTGGTAATTCTAATAGCAATCAGGTGATGATGAATTATCAATACATTTCAACTACTGACAGCATGTTTATTTGAACAGAATGAACTTATGAATGATTACAGAGAGATAGATGACGATGCATATAATGTTCATTCCACAGACATAGGACAATGAGTTTTTAAATACGTCTGAGTCCATTGTGGAAATTGTGTTGGTAAAGTCTCTTAAACAAGAATAATATTGATGTAAACTGTACATTGCTAACTCATTATCTTTGAGAAGTTAATCTAACACTGACAGTAAAGGTTTAGAGATTACAGAAAAACCAGATGTCACTCAGAAACTTCACTATTAAACAAAATAATACTTTTAATTACAAAATCAAGAAATGCCACATAACAACAAATTACTGTATGTGTAAAATAAATTTCACACTCAGAACCATTTATTGATTTTATTGATTGAGTTACTGCACTCTTGACATCAACCAGACCCTCAGTTTCGAGAGATAATAACACACAAAAGATGCAAATCAAATCATAATTCATACATCAAACCACATGAATCAAAATCTGAAAATAAACTAGAAAATAAAACAATATTTACATTTCTAGATTTTTTCCTTGTTATAGTATCATTTTAAACAGTGAATATATTTTATAATACCTTTAACTTATTTATAAATGAGTTTATGTACATGAAATGTTGCTGATCAAAGATTATTGTCCCAACAAACACATATGTGACCCTGGATCACAAAACCAGTCTTATGTCGCACGGGTATATTTGTGGCAATAGCCAACAAAACATTGTATGGGTCAAAATTATAGATTTTTCTTTTATGCCAAAACTCATTAGGATATTAATTAAAGATCATGTTCCATGAAGATATTTTGTACATTTCCCACCTTAAATATATAAAACATTTATTTTTGTGAATGGATGCAGCACTATCGTCAATAGAAATGGACAACTTTAAAGCCGATTTTCTCAATATTTCGATTTTTTTTTTTGTACCCTCAGATTCCAGATTTTCAAATAGTTGTACCTCGGCCAAATATTGTCCTATCCTAACAAACCCTACATCAATGGAAAGATTATGTATTCAGCTTTCAGATGATGTATACATCTCAATTTAAAAAAAATTACCCATAAGCAGGGCTGGAGTGGGGCCACTTTTCAGCCCGGGAGTTTCAGGCCCAAACCCGGCCCACTTTTTCCATGGTGGAATTCCAAATTAGCACTTTTTCCAAACTGGATAAATGAAGCAACAGTTCAGCTCTTACTATTGTGTAGTTTTTATTAATAACATGGTTCAACAAATAATGTAAAGGTTAAATAATAATTCACTTAAGCTGAGAAGTTAACAAAAAATGTTCCACTATTCCACAAGGATAGGTTGAAAAATTAACAAAAGAAAGAAAGAAAGAAAGAAAAATAATTTGAAATGTATCCCACTCTTCCACAAAGAGGCATATTGAACTAATGTTTACAGATTTATTTGTATTCAAAAATATTCAAAAATAATGCTTTTTTAATCAAAAAACGTGATACCTACTCTCAGATAAATGAGGCCTATGATTAATCAGATGCAAATAGAAATATAAAACCAGTCCTAATTGAAAGAAAACAAGTTGACAAAAAGATTGAATCCAATATTGGGTGATAATATAGTATAATGAGAGATTTATAAGCTATTTTTTGTAGGCTGGTCATTTTTACCGGGAACACCACAAGTGTGACTATGTGCCATTTTGTACAAAATAAAAGTTTTTCAAAACAAATTTCCTGGTGAAAAATTAAAGTAGACTAGTGTGATCAACAGTGCAAATTTTTTCATAGCTTGAGTTTTGTTATCATCAATATTAAATTAAATAATATTTGCAAAGTCTATGAATCGCCATGTATTGGGTGATACAAAAAGGCTCATATTTTAATTAAATTTTATATTTTGCTTGTGAATAGGTTGACAAACGCTACAACAGTATTAGCCGAATAATTACGTTGCAGCGTTGCTAATGCTAATCATTACTAGACCTATCTCTCTTTACCTGTTGCCACTTGTGTTTGTCCTCTTGAAAATAAATCTGTAAACTTGGCACATTTGGCAGCATCCTCCTCCAATGCCTTTCTTTTTTTCAACCTGGCTTCTTCAGCCCCTCCTGGCCTCTTCCTCCCATCCATCCTCCCATCCATCCTCCCTGACACGTACCGTTACGGTAGGGCCGGCCCAGCTATCGGTAGGCGCCGGCGGTGCCGCGGTAGCCTTGAGAAAACGTTTTGGAAAAGATGGGCTATGGACCCAACCAACTCTATGGAAGGGGAGGGGAGAACTCCCTCACATGGTACAACCCATGCAGAGGCTGCGCGCTGCGGTGTCAGAATGCGGAACGTGTGTAGCCTAATGTAACTAACGTGACAAATGTGAAAAAAAAAAATAATAATTCCTCGACCAGCCCAAAAGTGAAGCGGCCCATCGGGAATTCTCCCGATTCTCCCGATTACCCACCCCGGGCCTGCCCATAAGACTGGTTTTGTGGTCCAGGGTCACATATTCACAAACAGCCAGCCAGTGCTGCCACTAGGGATTCTAGGCCTCATGACAGTTTATTGCTTTGGGCCTCTTCAACTTTAATCAGACCGGAGGGGCTTTCAGTATCAGAACGTGTCCCGCATTTTGCTCTGTCAGCGATTACACTGGTTTGGTGTTTTAAGCCCCCAACGGCGCCTTCCAGGCAGCGAGGGGATGGGTAGGTTTAAGGTTGAGGGTAGGGTTAGCTGCCTCTAAGGAGCCATTGGGGGCTTAAAACACCATTGTGACGTTTACAACACCATCAGCTCCACTAGCACCTCCAAAAACAACTCCAGCAGCTCTAATAGCTCCAACAGCTCCACCAACACCTGCTCCACCAACA
>NW_028156010.1:0-1000 GCF_963993115.1 Abramis brama | reverse complement strand
TAGAAGAACAAATGCAAAGACTCATTGCTTAAATAAAGATTGTGTTTGATTAAAAAAAACCTCTTTATTATTATTTGCAACTATTTGCTGCTAAACTGATAAATCTCGTCTTGTAACGACACACTCTTGCACTGCTACTATACTGCAAATAATACTCAATGCTCTGTTCACTTTATTGGTTAAACCTTGATTCAGCAAAGAGCTGGAAATAAGTCCTTGGAGATTCTGGTTATTGTTAACAATGACATCAAACAGTCACTGCAGATTTGTTAAATGAATCTGCCGTTCCACCTCATGCCAAAGGTGCTCTATTCATTGGATTGAGTTCTAGGATGGACCACTGGATTACACTGAACTCAAGTTTCCTCTTTGCCGACTTCAAAGGTTTATTGTAATGTGTCTTCAGGTGTGTTCTTCTGCCTTGCACTGTTGTGAAGTTTCCAGTCTGGCTATTCTCCATTGACTTTGCACAGAACTGTCGCTCGCTGGATGGTCTCAGGAGATCAGTAGTTTCTAAAACCACCATTGCAAGGTCATAGTCATCTCCATCACATTTCTTTCTACTCCGATGTTTGGCAAGAACAACAGCTGAACCTCTTGATCATGTCTTTATGCTTCATGGGTCTATTCTGCCACATGATTGGCTGATTAGATTCCATTCAAGGCCATCACAGTCAATCACAATAAATGCCAGAAAATATATATCATGGCATCAAAAGATAATAATAATAACCCCCATAAAAAGTAATTAATATTGTTAGCAAATGAAGCACTAAAAGGAATAACCACCAGTGTAGAAGTGAATGTTTGGATTCATCCAGCGATTTCATTAGTCAGGACTGAATTTACAGTATAAGGTTATTACGCAAAAGAAAAGAAAATGGTATACAAATAAAACAACCTTGATTCTGTATTCCAGTTGCCTCAGTATCTTAGTTGTGAATTGTCACACTAGCTGATCTACACTGTCATTTTTTGTGTTAAAAATAGCTTTTTCTCC
>NW_028156011.1:0-1000 GCF_963993115.1 Abramis brama | reverse complement strand
CAGTTGAGCTTGGCTAGTTTGCACAATTCAATAAAAACCAGCTCAAACAAACCACCGAAAGCCACCGAATGCAACATCATGCTTGTACTAGCTGAAAAAACAGAACAGCTTATGCAATTCACTTTTATATCTTTGCTGTGGTGCATCATGGGAGGTGGGAAACACCAATTGTAGAAGATGAAGGGGGTTGTTTGTTGTTTAAAAATTAAAAAGCTTTTCAAATAGCAAATATGTATAAATGGCTGTTAAATAATAATTTGTGGATTAGGGAATGTTCAAAAAGCTTTTTATATTGAGATTTGGTGAATTTAATTCCTGGTTGTTTGTATGTCTATCAATGGTTGTGCCCATGAGTATAAATGCCCACAAACTGAACTTGCACAGGATGGTCAGTCTGTGATGGAAACTGAAGAGTGAGAAAGCTGCTGAAGGTTGGAATAGTGAGAGTGGACAATCTGTATATTTTCTGCTTTCACAGAAAGGTCTTAAGCCTAGTCTCAGACTTCAATGCATTTTTGTGCTGTTTTAACTGAAAGCAATTTGCACTGACACATATCATAATGTCAGCACTATTATTCTGTTTCAAGATGCAAAATCCCTAACCCTAACCCTAACCCTAACCCTTTTTTAATGTATGTTCATAAAAGCTACTTAAAAGTCCTAATTTAGCTAAAGCCTGATCCTGGCTTAATCTAAGCCCTGTCTGTGACCTTTTTCACTTTGCTTAATTTGTTTTGTAGATAATTTACCCTGCCTATATTTGTATTTCTAATGTAAATCTAGAACATTCATATTGTGTTTAAGTGTAATTAACCAATCAGAAGTTGTTTTTGCAGGTGGAGAGCATGCAGTTTATGGTGTGACACTGATGTAAAGAGCGTCAAGAGATTCAAAAGAAACAGTCTAGTTTTGGTATATTGTATATGTGTATTTTTTTTCATTCTTGCATTTCTTTAGTCTTCATTGGTGTTTTTATTAATTGTTTTTCAGATGCTTCATT
>NW_028156012.1:0-9000 GCF_963993115.1 Abramis brama | reverse complement strand
TGTGTGCGTGTGTGTGTGTGTGTGTGTGTTTGCATTCTCTGAAAACATCTTGAGCATTTATTAATCTTAGTAATATTAATTTCAACATTTTCTAAAACATTATTAAAATCAAAGGTTGTATTTGTTAACATTAGTTAATGTACTGTGAACTAACATGAACAAACAATCAACAGCTGGATTTTTTATTAACTAAGATTAATAAACAAAGATTAATATATACTGTAACAAATGTATTGCTCATTGTTAGTTCATGTTATTACATGTCATGTCATGTCATGTTAGTTTAACTAATGAACCTTATTGTAAAGTGTTACCAACATCTTTAATTAAATAATTAGGACATCTATCCATCCTTCAAACTGCTTCTCCTAATTGACAAGTTATTATTTAATAAATGTTATTATATATATATATATATATATATATATATATATATATATATATATATATATATATATATATATATATACACACACATTCAAACAAACAAATAAATAAATAATCTATGGACAAATAGCATCTAGTTTGCTAACATCAGGAATAATTTGCATACATTTTTAAATCAAAGCCCAGTGTAAGCCATCCCAAAAATAAATCACCAAATAATTGAACAATGGATCGATGTTCAGCTACAAAGCGAGACTTGTATCGGCAAGCATATGTTTGTGCACAGCGTACTTGACAAGAAGTGTTCATAATTAATTGATGCAGATGAATAATTAAAACCAGGAGATTTTTAGCTGAAGACAACTAAGAAAATACATTGGTGCTGACGTTTCTTTGATTAGTGTGGCTACTCGTGCATCACAACCGGACAGGCAGGCGAGGTTTTGACGCACCGCAAGCTTTCTCTCCCCTACTCCGAGAAAAAAAGAAAAACAAAAAAAAGTGTCTCTCAACCAGTAAACAGCCCACTTTTACATTTCTTCAATCGCCTGACACATTGACACCGCTCTCACACCCCAGCATGAATTATATATATCATCTGCGCCCGGGAAAATTCCAAGAGTCCAATTCGCGCTTGAAATGTTGGGGCAAGTTGTCTCGCAGGCCCTGACAGGGCGTACATATGTGGCGCTCCATCGCACAACTATAGAGGAAGCCGAGCGAGCTGCTACAAGTAGAAAATAAGTGAACAAGAATAGGAGGAGGACAGGAAAAAAAAGGACAAAGAAAAGAGAAAGCCTGAATCCTGTCAAAAATATTATCGAAACCAAGGGGAAGATCAAAGGTGATGGGAGGGTCTCCTCCCGCAGCAGTCGTGAGACCGGAGAAAGAGACAGAACAACAAAAGAATATAAAGAAAAGGAAAACAAATAGAGAGACTGAGAGAGAGCCACAGGATGGTAGAGAAACCCCATGTGGCCCTATTATATGGGCAGCACTGCAGGTAAAACTCCGGTTGAGAGCGAGTGCTTTATAAACTCTGTCATCTCGTTACGAAACATTGCTAACCTTCCGCTCTCCTTTAAACATACTCGGTCTCGCTGCGTACGAAAGAGGATGCAGACTTTGAGGATTCTGTGATGCAGACCTTGAGCCAAAGAGTCGGGTGCAATGACCGAGCTGCAAAGGTCTGAATGCATTGAAAACACAAGATCTACACAAATACAGAGCAGAAATACTGCGTTTACTTCGCTGGAGTGTTTATATGAAAAGAAGACAAGGACATGGAGAGCAGATGAAAAGAAATAATGCTTGCTTTCTTGGGTGATGACAAAAACATGTAATAAAAAACACACATAAACACAATATACATTGCTCTATTCAGTTCCACTGAAAATGAACCAGAAAATGATTTATGACGGCATTCCCATTGGAGATACAGAAATATCTATAGAATGACAAAAATTCAAGGATGCAGGGCGACAATAGTAAATGTCTGCAATCTAGCAGTTCTCATATGAACCACGGGGCATGTTAAAGACTAAGACATTAAAACAGTTTGTTTAGACTTAAAATAAGGTAATGAACATGATTTATGACCCATGATTTATTTATTACACAACTGAAAGTATAGAAATAGAGCATAATTGAGATATATTATTGATTTTTAGGCAACCTAAAAAAGTTCATCTTAATTAACTGATAATAATTCTGTTTCTTGAGCACCAAATCAACCTAATAGAATGATTTCAGAAAGATCATGTGACACTGAAGACTGCAGTAATGGCTGCTGAAAATTACACTTAAAAATATATTAATAGAAAAAAGTTACTTTAAATTATAATGTTACTTAATTACATATGTTCTTTAACTAAATCATTTTTTGTTACATACAAAATATATATTTTATATTATTATTATTAACTGAATTATTAATTTTTACATTGTTTTATCTTTTTTCATATGTTTACGAAACCACAGAATACCCCAACACTGCTAAAGCTAGCATTGCTCATAAGTCAATATAATAAAACATAAATAATAAATGCACTGCCAGTGGACAAAGCATCTAGATTTGTAGCGCACTATATATGCTGTCCTTTTTCTCTTTTAAAGGTCATAATACATTCAAATCGCATGTCATGTTAAAACATGAATTGGCAGGTAGATTACCTCACTATTTAATTCATTTGTATTCCATAAGCAAAAGTAAAGAGCAGACATATAAACCTTGTCAAACCCTCAGAAGTCTATAGTTATGAAATAAAACTTGACAACATTCTTAAAGCACACACAAATGAAGCCAGGGCCCATCCTGACAGGTTCTGTGACCCGCCTGACGTATGGATGCTCTGTTTTTGCCTCCCTGCACCTGAATCCACTCCAATTTAGTACCTTTTTTTTTTCTTCCCTCTTCTTGAGACCGACCTGAACTCAAGCAAAGCAGCAGCCAACAGAATCCTCCAGAACAGATGACAGAGACGCCTCTGTTTAACACAAACTCATTTTCCTCACCTCAACGACCCTGTGTGTGCCAAACTCCCAGTGTAAAAATCACCTGGGGTGTGTTTGATGTGTGTGTGTGTGAAGCGCGGCGCAGCTGATTGTCAGAGGTCAGCGCGGAGGTCACCAAGAAGCGACAGGGTGATAGCACTATTTTTGTTTCTAGTATCAGAGAGAGTGTACAAGGCAAAGCAGAGTATCTCATTAAAACACTGTCTGTCTGTCCCATACAACACACTTTCCTCTGGAGGCGTCCACCTGACGAACACAACAACTTAAGTCTGGGTCTGATCTGTGTGTAAAATCAGTTGGAGATAGAGATTAACTGACGATTAAAATTCTAAATCTATTATATGCATGCATACATCTTATTCTGAAATATTGACTGACATTTTAATCCTGTTAAAGACCTGTCAAAGTGATTGATTGCAAAAATTGTACACTACTAAAATTTCATGATGCATCCCACTTTAAAAATAATAGTGACAGCAAAATGAAGTCGCACACTCGCACATAGACACACACAGGCTGCGCAGTGAATTAAAGGCCAATCGCAAGGTCAAAAGTAAGTAACCCTGAGTTAATTAAATCGGTGGAAAATGACTGTGGTGGAAGAAACTAGTGAGAGGAGCAGAAGGAGAGAGGTCTGATGGTGTGCTTACAGTATGTATGGTGACCGGGAGGGGACATGTTCGGTTCATTTAGTTTTGTCATGGCCACAACATATAAACTCATGGGAATGTGATATTAAATTGTGGGAACATCATAATATCTCATGGGTGCGAGATCGTATGTTGAGGGAACGACATCCGTTTCTCGTGGCTACGAGTTTTATAACATGTGGGAACCGAATCTTCACACGCAACACGGGCTCCACCTTTTACCCATACCTTTTACCCATACCAATTAACTTTGTTATTTAAGTTTTTCATAATTTGTTTTTGATAATTGCCTTAAACGGGACTTTATTCGTGACCCGAGTATTTCATTCAAGCCAGCAAATTTCCGACGAAAAAGCCCATTCAACTTAAGAATGTGCTTCAGGTGTCTTTCACTTACGTACCCATGTCTTAATACCAGAGACCGCACTATATCTTTATATGACATTCCTAATTCAAAGTAAAATGTTATTTCATCAGTCATCTCCGACTGCTGTATATGGTTACAGTATTGACCGGTGTGGTACCCTCAACATAACTTGTGGCCACGAGAAATAGATGTCGTTCTCTCAAAATATGAAGTCGTGGCCACGAGAAAAATATATCGTTCCCTCAACATATGATCTCGAGGCCACGACTTTACATCGCATACCCACGACATGATGTCGTTACCTCAACAAAATGATCGCGTGGCCACGATTTATCATCACATTCCCACGACCTAATATGACGTTCCCACAAATTAGCATCTCGTGGCAACAACATATTATCACGTTCCCGCGAGTTTATATGTTGTGGCCACGACAAAACTAAGTGAACCGAACATGTCCCCTCCCGGTCACCGTACTTATGTATGCTCTTACAAGTTCTTCAGTCAAAAGCTTTAATT
Organism: Abramis brama; assembly: GCF_963993115.1. Lineage (NCBI taxonomy): Eukaryota > Metazoa > Chordata > Actinopteri > Cypriniformes > Leuciscidae > Abramis > Abramis brama. The sequence goes on along the minus strand of NW_028156012.1, from coordinate 4,563 downwards.
GATTTTCTCTTTTTCTTGCTATTTGACTTGTTATTTAACATTCATGGTGAGACTGCATACTCACCAAATAGGCATTTTGAAAAAGAAATTGTCCTTTCAAGCACAATAAGCCTCAAAAGGGAACTCTAATCAGTTCTGTTGTGAGTTGTGTTCACAGGCAGCGCACCAGTTCTTAATTTAGCTCTCTTTTGTATCTTATAGTGCTTGAATGGTTTAAAAGCACCTTTAAAGACTGAATGATAGCGTGATCAAATACTTTAACTCTAGTCAAAGGATTCCAGAAAAAAAAAAAAATCGGTCTGAATGCATTTGCACTATAAAACACAAATAAAAGCTTACTTACTAGCAGAAAAAAAGGTCAGTGTTGGACTAAATGAGTAAAAATATAAAATATCAGTACCACTTTTAGCAGATGGCACCTCCATTGCTTACAGTGGGGCTCAGACATTATTAAATGACTCCCTAGCAGTGATTTGGATTGGGATCAGACAATGCTTAAAGGCAGAGAGGTTAGACTGCAAGTGAGAGGGCCTTGAGTGTTTATAGCACTGAAGTGGACAGCGTGTTAGGATCAGACCACAAAGCCCCTCGTCTGACATGCATGTCTGATCAAAGTGTGTTACTGCTATGGGCTCTGCTGGGGATTTAAAGGAATTCTGGGCTGTCTTCCAGAGAGAACAAGGTGTAAAAGTGGTTTTATGATTAAAAAAAAAAAAAACATTTGACTGAGCCACAAAATGTTCTTTGAATGTATTTTGGCCGGAAATATTGTAATTAAAACTTTCTCTTTTGTATTCTTTCTTCTATAAGAAACATATTTGCAACGCTTTTTACTTATACTTAATGAGACATATTTCCGAGTAAAACTGGGTGTTCAATGATAATATTCCTACATCACCTTGTGAAAAAGAATTGTGCTTAATTGAATTGAATGTGTACTTGTAGTGTAATATAAATCTTTAAAGTATATTTAAAAAAAAACTGGTTAGCACTTTATTTGACTGTCCTTGTTCTTACTGTAGTAAAAACAGTAAATTATGCATAATTACATGCAGCTAACCTTAACCCAAACCCTATTCCTAACCCTAAGTACATGTTGTTAATTAATATTATTACCATAATATATTACTAACTGTATAATTACACTGTATCAAGTACACCTAACAAAGTAACCAAAAACTGTTTTTGCAGATAATATAATATTAATGAAATTAAAGGCCACTTAAGTGTACTTAAAAATACACGTTCATGACTATGTTTCTTAAGTGCACTTTTAAAAAGTTCACTTTGTAATAATGCCAAATTAAAAGTTATACTTTAAAGTACATTTTAAATCATTTTGTTTTAATCTTTTGACATGCTTTAAAGTACATTTATTTTGATGTGTTGACTAACATATTAAAATTCATGCTTGATTATAATTGTAACTGTAGCGTGTTATTCAATATTACACAAAGCTAATATATTTTAAAAGTAGTACATTGCAACCGAATCATTATGAATGCGTAATTACAAACACATTTAAATAGATGACATACAATTTCAGTAGAAATGACAATAAAGTATATTTTAATTCACCATAAATGCTTGTCAGAACATTCTGCAGCACACTTTAAGTAAACTTCAAGTAATTATGAAATTAAGCCCTACTTAATTGTGTTGAAAAAGTACTCTTAATAAACAAATGTAAAAAATATATTATTCAATATAAATTAAATGTATAATACATTTTCATTTAATTGCAATTAACATGCAATTAAGTGTCCAAAAACATTACATTCAGTTCACACTAAAGTATATTCTTTTAAACTATATTATTTCCACAAGTATAAAGTGCTAAAGTGCACTTCTTTTTTTTTTTTATAAGGGCCAGCTCATCACCAGCTACTTTAACTAACATTACCTGTGCTCACCATCTCTGTCTGTCTCTTTGGCCTGTCTGGCTTGACTGTCCCATGCGCCCAGTTCCCGAGGTCCTGTCCCCCCCGCCCGCTTTCCCCTTAGTGTCTAATGCAAAATTTATGCTCACGAGGTGGTTTCAGTGGGTGGAAAAATCAATACCGCCGGGCCCTGATGCGCCAGCGAGAAAGAGTGCTCTTTGACTGACAGTAAAAGCATGAGGAGGGGATCGAGGGGGCACTTTTAAAGCGAGGATAGGTGGACGACAGCACAGAATTGGCCTATCCACATCATATTACAGCCTCATTTAAAGTCTGATTCCGATAGCAATTCCTTCCATATTCAAAACGAAGACATGTTTTCAGCAAAGACCTATTTGAGGATTACACTCCTGTTCTACCTGCTATTAAAAAAGCATTTTTTATATATATATATATATCATTGTTGTTCTGCCCTCAGCTGTATTCCTGATGTTGATAAGCGCAAGGCTGCGCAGGCAGCGGTGTCGAAATGAAGTGATTTAAAGACAATGTGCGTACATCATAAGGTCTTTGTTGTTGGCTGCCTGCATCGTGCTTTGCTTTAGCCTTTGAAAACACAAGACGGAATGTGTACGCATGTATCTGAAAAACCAATTCGGGGTGTGAACCAGGGCTCTGAGAAAGTGTGTAAAGGAAAAAGAAGTTTCAATGGAACGAAACGGCTTTAAACAATAGGATTTGCCCTAAATCCTTCTCCCAATATCATTCACCTCTTTAATTATTCCTTTTGCTCGTCTCGCGGAGCATGTAAGCGCTATTGCGTTCAACCGAACGAAGGGGAGAGGAGCGCTGTGCCCGCGGGCAGCCGGTCTGTTGAAACGTAGAGCTCTAAGTGACATGACACCGCTTGTGATTCCTAATGCACTTTAATAAATTCCAATACGGCTAGAAAAACGCAAGTAGAGAAGTCACCCGCTGATTCGAAACGCGAATTATCCCGGAATATCAAATACGTACAAATTTGTGTGCGTTGTCCTTTTATTTTGGCTGCGACGAGCGTCCCTGACATACACTGAACCCTTTTATGAGCTCGCAAACAGTTTTGCAACAACATTTTAAACAGCAGACTTCCTTGCACAGTTCTTTGGGGGGGAAAAAAACAAGCATATGGCATTTAATACGACCTCAGCTTTTTGAGACAAGCACCGTGATCCTTTCTGCCGGTTTAGTAGTTTCTCTCCTGCATGGCCTATGAGGTATTTGAGCAGTCTGAGCGATACATGATGAATGAAGTGGCGTGCTACTTATGCGCTTATCGTGCTCAGTGACTAGCAACAGGTTCAGCAGAGGCCAGCCACAGTAAATGAAACTCCTCAGCAGGACAATACATCATCAGAGCAAATATATGCGGCCCAGACGTACACGCGCACATCTCCCGCTCGTGCAGGACACCGACAACAGGCGTGATGGGAAGGAGGAGGAGGAAGAAGAAGAGGGTGGAAAACGTAGCAGAAAAAAAAGATGGAGGGAAAGGGTAACAAGGAGAGAAGGAGAAGAAAGAAATATGGTCTGGGATGTGTGGTAGCAGAGAGGATTTCCTATTAGCCGATGGACATTTTTTTGTTTTTAACATTAACTGCCCAGGCTGGGAAAGCAAATAGAACTTGCCATGGCTAATATCACACATAGGGTTCATAGAGAGGAGATTTATCATGATGAAATACTGTAATGCACAAAGGCCGTGAACACATTACGTTGATGCAGCTCTGTTGGACTTTTTGTCAGTGAAGGTCATCATTTTCTCTGAGAAGATGATTTAAAAAAAAAGTACATTATTATCATAATATTAAATATCTCAAATGAGAATTTTACATATGAAAATAAAGTTAGTCATATTTCATTAAATGAAAGATCTGGTTAAAACTGTCACAAAAGTTTTATAATAAAATATAAAAGTAATTATGGAAACAATGTTTAGGGACCTTTTTTAAGCGAGAAAATCATATGATAAAGCAGATGAAGATGAAAAATATTATGGTATTCTCTGCCATTTACCTTACACCCTTAAAAAAAAAGTACTACCATGGTGCTGTCACGATCATGTTTGGTTTCACTGGGTCTCATTCACTAAGTGTGCGTACGCACGGATTTGTACGTGAAATCTGCGTACGAACGTTTTTCATGAACAAATCATGATTCATCAATAACTTTCGTTCTAAATTTGACTCTACATTTATGAAAAAATATAGGAACTGAAACCACACGCATCCAAAAATCAATTACTCTGGATGGCCTTATAAATGAGTAAAAAATACATATTTCATCTATATATCAATATAGTTCATATATCATATAAATATATGACCAAAAATGGCATGGCCAATTTTTTTTTAAAAATAAGTCGCTGTTTGGATTTAAATAGGCAATGTTTAAGAGTCTATGACTGGATCATTATTGCTGTGATCATTGTTGCTGTAATTTTAAGTATTATTAAATTTCATGACATTTCCAAGCCTGGAAATTCTAAAACACTATGTCTGTAGGATAATAAAATTAAATACAATTCTGTAATAATAAAATTAAATAAAACCAAATTATGATTTTAACTGCTGTGGAGCCTACAGAGAATAAACAGATAAAGCAGAATTAAATGAAAAATGACAATGTCACTGAACAACAGAGA
>NW_028156013.1:0-18483 GCF_963993115.1 Abramis brama | reverse complement strand
TTTTATTTACATACGTATCACGTATCAATTATTTGTATCACGATTCACATTTTCACACTAAACATCACGCGGAACAAAACGAACTATGATTGGTTGCATTACGTCAGTCAGTCTTTGGCTGATATTTTTATTCTTAAATACATAAGTGAATGTGGTTTGTCATTTAAGAAACCTTTATAATGATCATTCATGTAGTTGATCTAACGCACAATGGGTGCACAATGTTAGTAGGCTAAGCACCGCAGTTCAGAGAATTATCTGTCAATGTGACAGATTGAAAATGAACATGTACATTTAAATGCATAAGTCTGTGTACACTGTGATATATAATTATATATAATAATATATAAATATATTAACTATTTACAATACGTAGAAAAGTCTATAAAATATAAATATGTTACTTTATAGTTATACTTAGTTAATCTGTGATCAGTTTATGGGCACGACAAGTTGGACGATCGATTGTTCTGGTCTGCGTCAACACTAGGGGGAGAGCTCGCGGGTTTTTTCCATTCTACATAAAGCTTCCAGTGGAGAAACTGCGCGAGTTTTGTGTGTGTATTAATCTTCTCCCCCTTTTCAGGTATTAAGTGTGATTATTAGTTTAAAACACTTTAAGAAGATTAATAATATGTTTGAGAGTATAGAGACGTGATTATTATATTGATTGTGTGTCCGAAATGTTTAAAATGTGTAGTTTAGAAGTGCGCGAGCTCAAGACTCCATTTTGTGCGCGTTGGGAATAGCGTTAGGCCTATTTAATAGCGCGAAGCTCGTGTATGTTCAATTTGTGTATTTCACGTGTAATCCTGTTTATATAGTGCTGATTTGTCAACTTATTTCAAAGATGTGTAGAGTAAAAGTGACTTGAGAATGTTAGGCTAAAACATCTAGCTGGAATTGTACATTTACATGCTGATAACTGATTTGCTATATAGTTAATATGCATAGATGACTAAAAAGAGTAAGATTTAAAAGAGTTGAGTCTCAGGTAACCGTTAAATGCTTTAAAATGCTTTATTGTATTTCTGTGTGTACTTTATAGTGTCATGAGTCTCAAATAGCCTTTTATATAAGAGTGTACTCATGTAATTATATACGTATATGGTAAAAACTGCTGAATACTGATTTGAAAGATGTCAATGAAGTTCATTTGTAATATAAATGTTTAATTTTGTTTATACAAATGATTAATTTTGATTACCATTCTACATAAAGCTTCCAGTGGAGAAACTGCGCGAGTTTTGTGTGTGTATTAATCTTCTCCCCCTTTTCAGGGGTACAACATTTTGGAGGCACCGCTGGGATCTACTCTTCGGAGGGCAGTCGTCACATACCCGGTCGACACTTCCTGATGCAGTACATCCCCTAAAACAACCCAGTTTAACAGTGAAGAGTGGATTGAGTTCCTGCAGTAAAGGCAAGACAGAGGCAAAGAACCAGAAACCTGAGGCCACAGAGATCATCAGGTGAAACACAAAGTTCAGTTAGTCTCAAGTAAGCTCCAACTCAGTGAAAAGGCCCACTCTATTGTCAAAATGGAAACAACAGTGCTAGAGGAAATGCAAGTTGAAGTGATTGCCATGCTAAACCCACTACCCAAAGACAAGCTTCTTAGTGTTTGTGAGTTCCTGAAAATAGCAGATCAAGAGAATATTTCATCTAAATCTCGCATGTCTTTGATCTCTCATATCCTTCAACATCTCGAAGAAGACATGACGGAACTAGAAGATGGCGGCATGTCGCTACTGTTAAGCCTGAGAGATCAAATTAAAGAAGTAAATACAGTCACTGAAAAGGAGATCGCAGAATCAAGTGAAGTCACAGAAAAAGATCGATTGCAAAGGGAGTTAGATGAGTTAAAAAGTGCAATGAGACTAAAATTGAGTGAAATTCAACAGCTGGAAGAAGTGAACACAAAACCTAGTGTTTTCCAACCTCAGTTTCAAATTGCTGCATGCCCACAACAATTAGTGAATACCCAACACCCCAGTCCACATTGGCGCAAAGATTTCAAAATTTCTGGACAAATTGGTGACCCAGGTCAAAAAGAAAAATTAACTTTTTCAAGTTTAGCACACCAAATTGAGAACGGGTTGAGCAGAGGCTACCCAGAATGTGAGATCGTTGATGCAGTCATTCGTGCCATTTCCCCAGGCTTACAGTTAAGAAGCTATCTAGAAGGAAAATCAAACCTGACTCTACCTACCTTAAGACGAATCCTGCGCTCTCACTTCCAAGAAAAAAGTGCAACTGAACTTTATAAGCTACTCACCTCTGAATACCAAGGGAACAAAGAAACACCACAGAATTTCCTTATGCGTGTTCTTGACCTGCGCCAGAAAATCCTGTTTGCATCTCAAGAAGCCGAATCAGGCCTCAAATATGATCCAGCATTAGTTCAAAGCATGTTCTTACATACTGTACTCACCGGTCTCCAAAGTGACAGCATAAAGGTAGACATGCAGCCCCTACTTCTGGACCCCAAAACCACTGATGAGGCTCTGTTGGAGAAATTAAACAGTGCTTGTGCTAATGAGGCAGAAAGACAAAAGAAAAAGAAAACCAATGTGCAGCACACAACTACGGTTGTCCATGCAGTTAAGTCCAGTGATGAAGTGACTGATAAGAAATCCAATGTGACTCAAAATGTGCCGAAATCATCTTTTGACGTGTTGACCGAACTTAAAGAGCTGAGAACTGATGTAGCTTCACTAAAAACACTCAATGCTGAAATAGCTCACATCCGGGAATCGTTGCAGCAACCAGCCTTTGCCTCACCACAATTTCCCATTCCTTCACAGAGAAATTCTGACAGAGAAGTTGTTCAGGGTCAAGTGCAGCCCTATTGGACATCACCGGGTGCCAACCAAACAAGAGTGAACACTCAGTTTCAACCCCAGTATATGCCTCGACAATATTATGCACCGGCTCCTCGTTCACAAGCAAGAAAATGCTTCAATTGTCAGCAGCAAAGAACAGAGGAACGTTGCATGCATTGTTTTCGATGTGGCAGTGGTGAGCACTTCCAAGCCGGATGCAGAATTCGTGGAATTAGGCCTTCAAGAGATACTCCTTTAAACGGAGACCGGTTACTTCCGCGGGACAGGGAGTAACCAGATCTACTGATCAGTCCCGGAGATGTGCAGCCTGTGGAAAGACAGATAGGCAGATGAAACAGTGTTCACAATGTAAAAAAATACTGTATTGTTCTAAGACCTGCCAAACTCACCATTGGGCTGAACATAAGCAAACTTGCATCAACACAACAAAACCAATGTCAGACTTCTTTAGGACAATGAGTATTCACAACCCTTGCAGCACTCAGGTTAACCAGCATTCCCTGGTGACGTCATTAGTTGGGAGACAATGTCTTGTTGAATGTTACCTGCACGGCCAACGATTTCAAGCACTGTGGGACACTGGCTCTCAGGTGTGTGTCATTGATGAAGTGTGGAAACAGGAGTACTTACCAGAAGTACCATTGAGGGATGTGTCTGACATTCTTGAGGCTCCAAATACGTTGAACCTTGTAGCTGCCAACGGCATTAATATACCATATATTGGGTATGTTGAAGTGACATTTAAATTATCATCACAGGCATCTCACGAAGCTGAACTTGTCATTCCCATGCTCGTAGCAAGGGGTCAAAACCTCTCTCACCCTCTCATAGGTTTCAATGTGATAGAGCAAATTGTGAACTCCATTGAACAAGCACAACCAACCACCGTCAATAACAAAATACTGGAGAGAACTGTGAAAACTGCATTTCCCAGCCTAAAGAGGAGCAAAGTCCAGGCATTCATTCAACTTCTGAGTGCAGAGAGCTCATGTGAATATACAGTAAAGACCACAAAAGAGCATGTTAATGTCCCCAAACGTAGTACTGTTCAGGTCTCATGCCGAGTGTATATACAGCCAGTTAAAGAGGACAGCACACTCATTTTTGAACCTGATGTGAATCACCAGTGGCCGGAGGGGCTTGAATTCACAGAAAGTCTAGTGAAGCTAAAAAAGGGGGCTCCAACAAAGATCACAATTGAGGTGTACAATGACACCGACCATGATGTTACTCTTATGGGCCAGACTCCGATCGGTACAGTACAGCTTGTCAAGAATGTCTTACCTGCTAGTATGTTTGAGGTGTCAGCAAACCCTACCTCTGTTGAAGTATGTCACATCCAGGCTGCGGATCACTGTCTTGAACACACCAGCACTGATGAATGGGACCCGCCCGTCGATGTCAGTCACCTGAGTAAATACCAGAAACAGATAGTACAGCAAATGCTAAGAGAAGAATGCCATTCATTTTCTAAGTCAGACAATGACATTGGGTGCATCAGAGATTTGCAATTGAGTATCTCACTTAAGGATGAGGAGCCAGTCAGTCGCAGTTACTTGTCTGTGCCAAAACCCTTGTATCGTGAAATGAAAGAATATTTGCATGACCTCATAGCACAAGGATGGATTGAAAAATCCAACTCATCATATTCATCTCCAATCGTCTGCGTAAGGAAGAAAGATGGCAGCCTTCGTTTATGCATTGATTATAGAGACTTAAACCGAAAGACTCACCCAGATAGACAACCGATTCCGAGAGTGCAGGACATTATGGACAGCCTTGGGGGTAATGCTTGGTTTTCATCATTAGATCAAGGGAAGGCCTACCACCAGGGGTTCATGTCAAGAGAAAGTAAGCACCTAACAGCTTTTGTAACACCCTGGGGTCTATATGAATGGGTACGAATTCCTTTTGGGCTGATGAATGCTCCAGCGGCCTTCCAGCGGTGTATGGAAGAGTGTTTAGAAGGCCTGCGAGACGAGATATGCATCCCATACCTTGATGACACCTTGGTGTTTAGTAAGACCTTTGAGAACCACGTCCAGGATGTAAAGAAAGTGCTGCAACGGCTGAAGGAACATGGCATCAAACTCAAGCCAAAGAAGTGTGAGCTTTTCAAATCTGAAGTTCGTTACCTGGGAAGAATAGTCTCTGCAGAGGGAAGTAAAGTTGATCCTGCAGACACAGAAGCTGTCAGATCCCTGAAAGACAAACAACCAAAAAATGTCGGTGAGTTGAGGAGAATTCTTGGTCTACTTAGCTACTACAGGCAGTACATTAAAGATTTCTCTCGCATCGCTAGCCCTTTGTACGACCTATTAAGAAGCACTCCAGAAGATAATGCCCACATGAGAGACAATCAGAGAAAGTCAAAAACAAAATGCATGAAAACTGGTGTTCCATCGAGTAAGCCGATTACCTGGACTGATCAGCATCAGAACACTCTTGAGCAACTAATTGACTGTCTGCTCCAGCCCCCTGTATTAGCATTCCCTGACTTTTCACAGTCTTTTGTACTGCATACAGACGCGTCAGCAAAAGGCTTGGGTGCAGTATTGTACCAGAATCAAAATGGAAAACTTCGTGTGATTGCCTACGGATCTCGTACTTTATCTGCTGCTGAGAAAAATTACCACCTCCACTCAGGCAAGCTGGAATTTCTTGCTCTGAAGTGGTCAGTCACTGAAAAATTCCGTGATTACTTGTATTATGCCCCAACCTTTACCGTTTATAGTGACAACAATCCCCTTACATATGTCCTGTCAACTGCCAAATTGAATGCTACAGGCTGCAGGTGGGTGGCTGAATTAGCAGATTTCCACTTCACAATCAGATATCGCCCTGGCCGAGAAAATATTGACGCTGATACACTATCCAGAATGCCCCTTGACATCGGAACTGTGATGAATGAGTGTTCGGAGGAGCTGTCATCAGACGTGATAGGTGCAACAATTCAGGCGGTAGAAGTTCAAGAAGGACCCAGCATTCCATGGTCAGTCTCGACAAACTGTTCCTCCATCGAAGTCTGTTCAGCAGTTCCAACCATCACCCCATTGTCTGTAAATGAGATAAGAGAAGCTCAAATCAATGACCAAGAAATTAGTCCTGTATACCAATGCAAGTTGTCTGAATTAAAACCACAAGTGAAACAGCTCAAGACATACAGCCTAAAAACAAAATGCCTTTTTCGTGAATGGAGAAAACTTACCATTGATAAGGATGGTGTCCTCTGCCGAACCACTCCCACCCGCACACAGTTGGTCCTGCCTGAGAAATTTAAAGAAACAGTCTTGCGAGAGCTTCACGATGAAATGGGCCATCAAGGTACAGAGCGCACTCTCTCACTCATTCGTGAACGTTTCTTTTGGCCATACATGCAGGCAGACATTGAGCATTATGTCACAAAAACATGCACATGCCTAAAGCAGAAGAAGCCCTGTTATGAGACAAGAGCTCCATTAACAAACATTGTTACGACCCAGCCCTTTGAATTGATCTCAATTGATTTTCTACACTTAGACCGCTGTAAAGGAGGTTTTGAGTATATTCTTGTGGTAGTAGACCATTTCACCCGATTCGCCCAAGCATACGCCACTACCTCCAAATCAGGTAAAACTGCTGCAGATCGCATCTTTAATGATTTCGCCTTAAAATTTGGCTTCCCCTCTCGCATCCACCATGATCAAGGTGGGGAGTTTGAGAATCAATTGTTTGAACAGCTCCAAAAGTACTGCGGCATCACAGGCTCAAGGACAACCCCATATCACCCTCAAGGCAATGGCCAAGCCGAACGTTTTAATAGGACACTATTACAGATGCTCAGAACACTCACAGAAAGTCAAAAGTCTAACTGGAAAGATTCCTTGAATAAGCTGCTGTATGCTTACAATTGTACCCGCTCAGAAGTCACAGGGTTCTCTCCTTTCTACCTGTTATATGGGAGGTCTCCGAGATTGCCTGTTGACATGCTGTTTGGGTTAAATTCAGAAATGCCTTCCTGTAACCAGAGAGAGTATGTCGAAAAATGGAAACATGGAATGGAAGAGGCATATAAAATTGCCAGAGAGTGTGCTAAAAAATCTGCAGACAGGAGCAAAAAGAACTTTGACAACAAAGTGAGGAGCACCACACTGCAGCCAGGTGATCGTGTCCTGGTAAAGAACTTAACACCACGAGGAGGCCCGGGAAAACTTCGCAATTTCTGGGAAGATAGCATCCATACAGTTGTGCGACAGATGGGTGGTGAGCTTCCAATTTATGAAGTTAAGCCAGAAAGAGGAAAGGGACGATCCAGAGTTCTCCATCGCAATTTATTAATGCCTTGTGACCACTTACCTCTCGAAACTACTCCACATCCAAAACCCAGACAGAAACGTGAGTTGTCAAAGCCTCTAAGTAATGATACAGAGTCTGATGAGGAGAGTGAAGATGAAATGGACTTGCATTATGTGTCTCCACAAGTATTTCAATCAGACTTTGCTGATGAACCTGAAAACCTTGAACCGCTACTTACCTCAGAGTCCGATGAGCATCCAAATGAGGTCCTGGAACAGGTTCCTGAGTACATGTCTTCTGTGGAAAATGACCAAGAGGAACAAGAGCCACCTGCAGGGACTTACAGTGCAGAACAAGAGTTTAACTTACCTGCTGATGAACAAGTTCCTGCTCCCATGTCACCTGCTGAAAGTGACCAAGAGAGTCAAAGTGAGCAAACTTACCAGCTGCCTAAAAGAGAAAGATACCCACCAAGAGTACTAACCTATGATGAGCTTGGTACACCGTCTTATGATGTCAAGCAACTAAATGGAATCTTGCAAACACCACAACAGAACTTACTTTACATGCCTGCACAGTGCCTGTCGACATGGTTGCCACCTGTTCAGCAATACTGCTACCAGTTGCCTTTGGTGTATACAATTCACTAAATAAGGACCATGAACAGTTAAAGTTCATACGAGACTGTGTACTTGAAATCTTGAAGACTCTTTGCATTGTAGACTGTTACAGTCTGGCACTTTGGAAAAAAAAAAAAGATGGACTGTTTTGTCTGAGGATTATTGCCTTGAACAGTTTGGAACTTTGACATTTTGAAAAACTATGGACTGTTTGCCTTATGGACTGTGAGTGTGAGAGGCTGGTGAATTCCTAAAATCAAACAGGAATATGGACTGTTGTTTCATGCCTCTTTAAACTTTTTGCTCTGTGATACACTCATGGACTGTTCTTTCTGAGAAACTCTTGATTTTCCATAAAGTGAACTATTAAGTTCGGAACGAGCCATGGACTGTGAAAAGATTGAATAGAAAATTCTTGCACAAGAAAGTGTATTTTATTTTATGCAACTTAAAAAAGGTACTTAGAGACTCTTTAAAGAGAATGTCGAGACGACATTTATTTTTGTAGGGGAGTGTGTGACAGATTGAAAATGAACATGTACATTTAAATGCATAAGTCTGTGTACACTGTGATATATAATTATATATAATAATATATAAATATATTAACTATTTACAATACGTAGAAAAGTCTATAAAATATAAATATGTTACTTTATAGTTATACTTAGTTAATCTGTGATCAGTTTATGGGCACGACAAGTTGGACGATCGATTGTTCTGGTCTGCGTCAACACTAGGGGGAGAGCTCGCGGGTTTTTTCCATTCTACATAAAGCTTCCAGTGGAGAAACTGCGCGAGTTTTGTGTGTGTATTAATCTTCTCCCCCTTTTCAGGTATTAAGTGTGATTATTAGTTTAAAACACTTTAAGAAGATTAATAATATGTTTGAGAGTATAGAGACGTGATTATTATATTGATTGTGTGTCCGAAATGTTTAAAATGTGTAGTTTAGAAGTGCGCGAGCTCAAGACTCCATTTTGTGCGCGTTGGGAATAGCGTTAGGCCTATTTAATAGCGCGAAGCTCGTGTATGTTCAATTTGTGTATTTCACGTGTAATCCTGTTTATATAGTGCTGATTTGTCAACTTATTTCAAAGATGTGTAGAGTAAAAGTGACTTGAGAATGTTAGGCTAAAACATCTAGCTGGAATTGTACATTTACATGCTGATAACTGATTTGCTATATAGTTAATATGCATAGATGACTAAAAAGAGTAAGATTTAAAAGAGTTGAGTCTCAGGTAACCGTTAAATGCTTTAAAATGCTTTATTGTATTTCTGTGTGTACTTTATAGTGTCATGAGTCTCAAATAGCCTTTTATATAAGAGTGTACTCATGTAATTATATACGTATATGGTAAAAACTGCTGAATACTGATTTGAAAGATGTCAATGAAGTTCATTTGTAATATAAATGTTTAATTTTGTTTATACAAATGATTAATTTTGATTACCATTCTACATAAAGCTTCCAGTGGAGAAACTGCGCGAGTTTTGTGTGTGTATTAATCTTCTCCCCCTTTTCAGGGGTACAACATCAACACGTCAATTCATCCACTACTGTATCCGTGATACAAATCAACACACTCATCATGGACTGCAGTGAGGAATCCATCATCTGTAACCATAGCAACACTGTCAGCTTGAAAATAGACAGAATAAACATTACACAGCACTGTGGAGGTAAAGACGTGAGTGTGTGTGTTTCAGTGAGCATTATTGTCTTTATTTTTACAGATCAAACTGATTTAAGTTTACAAACTGTAAGAGGCATGTTATTAAATATTCAATGTTAAATATTAAATATTATTAGATAATTAAGTGACTGTGAATATGCTTTGAATAGACTGATTAATGCTGTTCTTCATCTCTTGCTTTCCAGAGAATGAAAGAAGACCAATCCATAGTTTGACATTTGATTACATTTTGATCTGTGATTATTGTGGGAGTGATAGTGTTTTCTGGTTTGGTCCTTTACTGTTGCTGCAAGAGTAATAAAGGTATGTCCATCACAGAAATACTGAAAAACTGATCTCACATTTATACCTGAAAATGATTATTGCAAAGCCAAAAATTAGATTCACCAATAGGGTTGCGTGACATTTTAACTCACAGGGTATCCCTTTATTTTTCGATGTGCAGGATACTCCATTTCTTTCAGTTGTTTGCCTTATATCAAGATGCATTTAAAGGGGTGGTTGATTATGATTTCACTTTTATAACTTTAGTTAGTGTGTAATGTTGCTGTTTGAGCATGAACAACATCTGCAAACTTACAACGCCAAACATCGTCCAAATGAAACAATTCCCCATCATAAGTACACATTGATGGCCTAAGACACGAAACGAGCGGTTTGTGTGAGAAAACGAACAGTATTTATATTGTTGTTATCTCTTGAAACAGCACACGTCCAAATGATCTGACGGCGCGGGCGGGTATAGATATATACACTAGATGTCGCCTTGGCTATTGCAGTTCATTGGAACGAAACCGTAGCCAAGCGACATCTAGTGTATCTATACCTGCCCGCAGTTAAATATATATATATATAACTTGTATATATATATATATACCTGCCCGCAATTGACTTCCATAGTATATTTTTTTTCCTACTATGGAAGTCAATGGGACCCAGAAACTGTCTGGTTACTGATATTCTTCTAAATATCTTCTAAATATCTTCTTTTCTGTTCAGCAGAAGAAAGAAATTCATACAGCTTTGAAACAACATGAGGGTGAGTATATGATGACAGAATTTTCATTTTAAAAGTGAACTTCTCCTTTAAAGGGGAACATAAGCAATAAGGTTTATATAGAGAAACAACACATGATTACTGCACAGTCTAAACATTTATAAGATATTAAGCCAAGATACATCATTGTCTAGTTTTGTCTGGCCATATTGTATGTTTATAGTTCATTTTCCTTCTGTTTCACAGGATAAAATATTCCTTGCAAATCCTTTAAATGAACAAAATGTCCTGTTTCTAAATATTTCTTCTCAAATCTTGACTACAATTCTGACTTCACTAAATATTTGCTGCTGGCAATAAATACTCAACTATTTTTTTTCAGATTTCAAACACTTTTTAACTCTTTATGAAATTCTAAGGAGATACTACAAAATCTATTGTATATTACTAAGATCTGTTTAGTGAATCCAGAACTCTGGTCAATATTAAACTTGTAGGCTGTCCGTCTGATAGATGAGAGAAATCAAACATCTGACAGTAATCTAATGCAGAGAAACATGTTTCCACACAAACCTGTAATCTGTGCAGTAAACTTCCATTCTGACCTCTCAGGTGTCAAACAGAGTGATGATACAGACTATGATGATGTTGAGGTGAGATTCAAATGACTGTTCATATTCCTGCAGACGTCACAGATAATAAATGTCATGTGACCCAATGCTGAATATTAACTGTTTCACATTTTGTGATGGCTTGATTTATTTCTTTTTAGACTCTGACACAGAAGATGACAGGAGATACCTGGACCACCATCACCTACTGTATAGTAGGACACCAAAAACCTTCATCTGCTCATGAATGTTAAAGCATAAAAATACTTTTTGGATTGACTGGACTCACAAATGGAGCGTAGAGTCTTGATTTACTCCCAGACTTCATGACTCTTGTGGAAGTGTACAGAATATATTTTACTATTGTAAGTCCAATTAACTTCATTACGTTGCCTCAGATATTATGAACAAGTGCTTCTCTGCTTTCCTCTTGTCATTTGAATATATAGTTTCATGTACTGTAATCATACTGTTTATTGATTTTATGCTGTTTGAATTTGCTGTCTTTCTTGACCAGGTTTCTGTTGAACATGAGATTTTAAAATGTTAGTGACACTAATCTGGTTAAGTATAGGTAAATTTGATAATAGTTTAGAAAAAAGAAAAAAAATTTAGCTGAAACAAACTCTTATGAGTGCTATAATTCCCAGAGAAAGCTATCCTGACTGGACTCACAAACGTTAATCTCAAAGACTCATCTGCTGCAGGATCCCTGAAGTTCATAATTTGATATTTGCCATATTCTGCTATTTTTTACACTGATATTTTGAATAGCAGTCATTGGTGGGGAAAATGCTTTTTGCGATCAGATGGTGTAGTTATAACTTCTACCAGCAGAGGCTAACAGGGCCATTCTAACCAGATAAACTGGGCCAATGTTCTAGTTTGGCTTTACAAACATCAGTGTCTCTCTCACTTCTATGTAAACCTGTGTGTGGGTTGAGTTATGAATGGGGTTTAACATTTATACAGTTACTTATTTAGATTAATTTATTGTTGGATGCTGGAATATTTTCTGTGACCGGTCCAAACCTGTTTGTTTTCAGTTTTCATACTTTCTATAGTGTCATTCATTTGCAGGTTATTACCTGTTCTGTATGTTCTAATGTAAAGATTTACTAATATTGCCATATTGTATACATGTGTAGCCCTGGTGAAATTATCTATATTATTTTCTTCAAAATGTATCTTTATATTGTTTTGTTTATTTGATTTATATTGTATGTCTGTATTTCTCACGTGTATTGAAAACGATTTTATACTGTTAGAAGTGTATGAAGTTTAGGCTCTGATTGGGTATTTCACAGTTTGGTTTGGAGAGCTATGTGATAGGCCAGAGGGGGGCGGGAGGAGAGAGTGAGAAGAGACAGGGGACGAAGAAGAGGAGATATAAAAAAATAACAACGTCGACACAGAGTGTGACGCAGTTACAATTTGAATGTTCATTTGTTTTACTAATAGCAGTGAGTCCGTGTAATTTCGTACAGAAGTTAAAGTGTTGATCTACATTACGAGGGCTTGGAGCCAGAGGGGCATAAGTGGCTTTTGACAAACTTTACAGGAGAGACAAAACAAAATTTTTACCACACTACAATCACCTGTATTATTAACCTTAAACCACAAACATTGTAACCACAGGCATACTTACATGAATGAGTATTTAAGTAATAAACTTATGGCATATTAATAAAATGAACATGTTCTAAAACATTTTAAAGGGCACCTATTATGACCCTTTCACAAGGTGTAAAATAAGTCTCTGATGTCCCCAGAGTATGTATGTGAAGTTTTAGCTCAAAATAAACTCAGAAAAACGCACCGGTTTAGTGTGTATCCCTTTAAATGCAAATGAACAGCTGCTGCCGGCCCAAAAGGCGGAGCCTCACAAGCTTTTTTTATTTTTTTATTCGAAGAAACAAAAATGTAAAAAAAAAAAAAACAGAAAAAGATGGAAATACAAATTTAAATAAACAAAAAAATTGCCAGAGGGAGGAAAGTATTATACACGCATATAAAATCAAATAAATAAATTGTAAAATTTTCAAAGTTCTTAAGGCTTTCTTATTCACAGAGTCTCTGATACTGTCAATATAAATACATATTTCAGTTAACAAAACCATAAAATTGTTTTTTTTATTGCTAAATTTACATTTATGAATGTGAAATTTGGTCAACAGAATAAGTAAATTAAGTAAAAGTACTGTTCTTTTTGGTCAGGATAGTCAGTTTCCCATAAGAGTGAAAAATGTTTTAAACACTGAATATTCTCCCTAATAAACTTTTGGACCTTACCCCATAGTGTAACTGAGTATGCACAGTGCCAAAATAAGTGCAAGGCAGTTTCCTCATATTCATTACAAAAAGTACAATTTACATTTATTCCTTTTTTACATTTTTGTAAGTAATGACTTGCTGGATAAAATCTGTGAATAAGTTTATTAGAAACTTCTTTAATCTTATTTCTAAGATGATATTTTTGTGGTAATAACCACACTTTCCTCCAGCAAATCAATTTTCCAATTAATAAGGAGGCCCAGTGAGACCAGATATAAGGCACAGTAACAATTTCTCTTTGGAAAAGAGTACGAATAGCTCTATTATTACTCTTGAGGTATGATGAAAAACAAATTTTACCAACATAGGATTTAGTAACATCAAAAGATACTGAACCGGGAGAATGGTCTTTATACCTCTAAATAACATTTGTGTACCAGAAGGGATTGAACCAAAAACCATTGCAAATTCTTTTTGAGTGACTGGTATTTTATAATAAGACAGGAATTTATCATAAGAAAAGAGTGTTGCTTCTTTATTATATAACTCACTAACCAATTTAATATCGTTGTCAAACCAGTTCTTTAAAAAAAGAGATTTGTGTTTATAAACAATGTTTCTGTCATTCCAGATGAAACAGCGATGCAGAGAAAAATTGTGCTTATATATTAATGACCAAGATAGGAGCACTTGTTTGTGGAAAGCAGATAACTTAGCTGGAATTTTATCTATATTATAATTACACAACAAAACAAAACTAAGACCACCAATATTTGAAAAAGCATAGTGAGGGATAAAATTCCAGACAGAAGTGAGGATTTTAAGTGATGCTTAATCGTGGGTGAAATCTAAAAAATGAAGGCCACCATTCTCATATGTGTTCATAATTACAGTCTTTTTTACCAGTGTGTTTGATTTTTCCATAAGAAATCAAATAGTATTTGCAAATAGCAATATTCTTTCTAGTAAGGTTATCAGAATACAAAGATAAGGAGGCATGTTAGTCGGGCTATACCTTCAGCCTTCGTAAGGAGAAATCTTCCCTTTAAGGAGAGATCTCTTTGAAGCCAGAAGTTAATTTTTTTTTTGGTTTTATCTATTATGGGGTTAAAATTCAAAGAACATCTTTTCAGCTGGTCTTTAACAATAATGATACCCAAGTATGTAACACTCTCCTTGACAGGAATGTTACTAATACTTGTTAAAAATCAGTCTTTAACAGCCATTAGCTCACACTGACATTGAGATAGAGACATAAGAAAATTTGTTAATAACATTAATTGCAATTGGAATTTGATCACTATTTTTAAAAAAGGGTTGTAACATCGGCTAACTGGCTTATAATAATATCTCTATTTGCAATTGAGAGATCTTTAAGAATACTTTTTTAAACATGCATAGATAATAACTGAGTTAAAAGCAAGAAAAGATACGGAGAAATAGCACAACCCTGTCTAATACCTCTTTTTAAATCAAATCTAGTTGTAGTTCCATGTTTGAGTTTGATTGAGCAATTTGCATTATTATACAGGGTTTCAACAGCTTCACAAAAAACTCACCAAACCCAAAAACCTTTACAGAAGAAAATAAAAAAAGATGCTCCACGGTGTCAAACGCTTTGCGAAAATCTAAAATAAAACTATTTTCATCAAACAAATAAGAATAATCTAATGTATCTAAAACCAACCTTACATTATTCGAAATGTGCCTGTTTTTCATAAAACCTGACTGAGTTTCATCTATAATATATTCTACTTGATTCTTTTAGCAAATATAGAGGTAAATAATTTATAATCATTATTCAAAAGACTGTAGGATTGAAAATAATCCAAGATATTTTAAATGAACTAAGATATTTGCTTGACTGTTTTTCTACCCCCCTCTTCCTACCACAATGACCATTTGGAGTTCCTGAAGCACAGAGGGGCTGATAGTGATCTAGGCTTGAGGCCAAATGTTCGTACTTTGGGGGTCAATGAATTGTCACACCTTTAGTACAGTGGTGGAAGTGTAATTATCTGATTGGTCAGTTTGAATGTCTCACATTTGGGTTTTAGTCACATGGTCAAGGAAAGGATAAAACAGGATTGTAACTGTTGCTCTGTCTCTTTGATGCTCTGGCTATCTTCTTCTCTGGGTCCCTTTCTTGGGGGCTCCTCTCTCTCTCTCTCTCTCTCTCTCTCTCTCTCTCTCTCTCTCTCTCTCTCTCTCTCTCTCTCTCTCTCTCTCTCTCTCTCTCTCTCTCTCTCTCTCTCTCTCTCTCTCTCTCTCTCTCTCTCTCTCTCTCTCTCTCTCTCTCTCTCAATTCAATTCAATTCAATTCAATTCAAAAATCGCTTTATTGGCATGACTGTACATGTTACAATATTGCCAAAGCTTGGAACACATAGAATAATTATAAAGTATAAAATTATAAAGTACAAAAAAATGAAATATTATAACATAACTTAAATCTAAATGTACAACTTAAATTAATTGTACAAATTAACAGTGTAACAAATTATAATATATGTGAACATTTTACACCACAGTGTTTTAACATATACACACACACACGTCACTGAAGGTCACTGTGGTGGACAGTAGGGAAACACACTGAGGTCAGACACACACATCACACACACATTCACCTGCTGTCTCTCAGGCTGTGGCACACACACACGTATCTGGCAGCGAGTGCTGCTGTCTGGCCCTCTCCTAGCAGGATCTTCATCTGATCTACTTCAGTCATGGCTGTAAAGTTCTGTATTGCGTTAGTGAGTTTGTTAAAGTAGAGTTCTCTGACTGAACTGTATTTGTGACAGTGAAGGAGGAAGTGCGTCTCTGTCTCGATCTCTCCTGTCGTACAGTGAACACACACCCTCTGCTCTCGGGGTAACCAGCTCTTCCTGTGTCTGCCCGTCTCGATGGCGAGACTGTGTTCACTCAGCCTGTACCGGCTCAGGATCCGT
The DNA here is from genome assembly GCF_963993115.1 of Abramis brama. Taxonomy (NCBI): domain Eukaryota; kingdom Metazoa; phylum Chordata; class Actinopteri; order Cypriniformes; family Leuciscidae; genus Abramis; species Abramis brama. The sequence continues at coordinate 2,209 of NW_028156013.1, read as the reverse complement.
CTCTGCTTTGTGTCACTCACACTCTGGAGATATTCTTCCAGTTCATAATTTGATTTCAGATTTCGATAGAATTCTAATTTACTTTGTGTTTTAGTTTCCTGATCCCAATGTTCCAGATATGTATTTTTAGAGTGTTTGATAATTTGGTTTGTCCTGATGTGTGTGTGAGAAGCAGTGCTGGTCTGAGACTGGTTAGTGTTAGTAGGGTTAGTCTGGTTAGTGAGTCTCAGAACCAGCTGACTGAGGAGACTCTTTTCGGGGTTCAGTTCTTGGGTTTGTAGAGCTTTAAAATGTAGCGATTCTGTGGGACTTGATTTTAGATGCATCCAGAATTTGAGCGATCTTTTTTGCATATTAATAATCAATGGGAATTGGCCTAATTCTGCCCTACATGCATTATTGGGTGTTTTCCTTTGTAGTTTTAGAATCATTTTGCAGAATTCAGTGTGTAGGGCTTCTGTTGGATGCCTGTCCCATCTAGTGTAGCTCTGATCACTGAGTGGACCCCAAACCTCACTTCCATACAGCGCAATGGGCTGAATCACACTATCGAAGATTTTACACCAGATTGGAATCGGTAATTCAATGTTTTGGAATTTTTTCTTAATTGCGTAGAGAGCTCTCCGAGCTTTATCTTTGAGAGCATTCACTGCCATACTGAAACTCCCCGATGCAGTGATGACCAGGCCGAGGTAAGTGTACTGCATCGTGTGCTCTAGGGCGGTGCTGCCTAGACTGAACTGGTATCTGTGTTCCTGACATCTGGGCTTCTTCTGAAAGACCATAATGCTGGTCTTGGTGAGATTGACTCCCAGGGCCCAGTTCTGGCAGTAGTTCTCCAGCAGGTCCAGGTGCTGCTGTAGTCCCTGTCGTCACCAGGTCGTCTGCGTACAGCAGGAGCTTGATGCTCCTGTCCTGTAGAGTGAGTCCAGGGCCTGTAGACTGTTCCAGCTGCACCGCTAGTTCATTAATGTAAATGTTGAACAGCGTTGGACTCAGGCTACAGCCCTGCCGCACTCCTCTTTCCTGGGTGAAGAATTCTGTGTGTTTGTTGCCAATTCGTATTGCACATTTGTTGTTCGAATACATTGATTTTATAGTGTCATAAACTTTACCCCCTACACCACTTTGTAAAAGTTTGTAATATAATCCGTTGTGCCAAATAGAATCAAATGCTTTTTTGAAATCGACAAAGCATGCAAATATTTTTCCGTTTTTGGTCTGTTTGACGTGTTTATTGATTAGGGTGTGTAGGGTGTAAATGTGGTCAGTAGTTCTGTGATTTGGAACGAAGCCAATCTGACTCGAGCTCAGGACATTGTGTTCGTAAAGGAAGCTTACAATTCTGTTGTTTAAAATACTGCTAAATAACTTCCCCAGATTACTGCTCACACAAATGCCTCTGAAATTATTAGGGTCCAATTTATTTCCACTCTTATGAATTGGGGTAATAAGTCCTTGGCTCCAGATGTCAGGAAAACAGCCTGAACTAAGTACAGTGTTGAACAGTTTGAGCACGGCCGCCTGCAGCTCAGGTGTGCTGTGTTTCAGCATCTCTCCTAGAATGCTGTCAGGACCACAAGATTTCTTTCCTTTCTGGCTTTTGAGTTTGTTTGTCAATTCTTCGTGTGTAATTGGGAAGTCAAGTGGATTTTGATTATTTTTAATTGTCTCTTCAAGAGTTTGTAGATTTTGTTTGATCAGATTATAATTATCATTAAGTTGGTTTGATGGGATTTCTTTACTTTATATAAGTTTTCAAAATGATTTGTCCAGATTTTCTCCATCTTGTATTGGCAGGTCTTGTGGTTTCGTCGTCGTGCTCAGATTGTTCCACATATCCCAGAACTGATTCTGATTTATTGAATGCTCTAATTCTTCTATACTTTTGGTCAGATGTTGTTGCTTTTTCACTCTAATTGTGTCTTTATATATTTTTAGTTTAGAAAAGTATTCAGTTCTTATCTCAGTGTTGTTTGGTTCTTTATGTTTCAGATTTGATAATTTTCTAAGTTGTTTTCTAAATGTTTTGCATCTGAGTCAAACCATTTTTCATCTTTTGGAGTATTTTTAGTTGTATTTTTTGCCTTTCTTTTTCAATTGACTTTTATGTGCTGCTTTTTTTTTAAATATGTAATTTATTTCGTTTGTAGCCGAATTAACACCATCTTTAGTTGTCTTGAATTTCTTATTAATAAATGTATTATTC